>NC_034603.1:3082529-3104751 GCF_900095145.1 Mus pahari | reverse complement strand
AGGCAGAGGCAGAGGCAGAGGCAGAGGCAGAGGCAGAGGCAGAGGCAGAGGCAGAGGCAGGGAGGTCTCTGAGTTTGAAGCCAGAGTGGTCTGCAGAGCTAGTCTCAGAACAGGCAGGACTACACAGAGAAACCCTGCCCTGGAAAACCAAACCAACCAACCAAGCAAAGTAAGTAACTTACTAACTTGTGATGGAGACACTGGCAGTGCCTTCATTTTTACAAATAGAGAAACTGAGCCTCAATCTTCCAAACCACACACTCATGAGGAGGAGAGCTATGCTGACAGCAGCTCCCTGAGCATCACCCACCGCCATGTCCTTCCTCCCTATGAGTTAAGTGTGCCTGCGGCTGTCGCCACCATACCTTTATCCTATCTGCTTTCATTCGTTCTCCATTCTTCTTTGTCACCATTTGATTTGCATGACAGCTTTTCCAAGTCACTGCCAACAGCACTGACTTAGCATGGGGAAACTGTATTCAATACACAGCAGACAGGGCACTTCTGTTTAGACTATGAAGTGGGGAGCCATGATCCACAGAGGCCTCCTGGGCTCCCAGATGCCAGTGCAAAATGGGCCCTGAGTCACAGTCCTTTCTCAGACTGGCACAGATTCTGGGGTTGCATAACCAGGTAATTTGGGGTGTGTGGTCAAGAAAGCATCTGGGTACGCTTGTCTGTGGGTTGAAAAAATAGTAGTTCTTAATCAGTGAACGCCACTGACTTTAGACATTGGGTGCAGTGCAGTAAAAGAACACATGTGATGCTATTTGAAGAGCTCAGTGAAGAAGACATGGCCTCCACAGACTGCTTCTAGAGATCCATTCTCCTTCTGGGAACCCTGGGCACTGGAGGTGATGATTTGGGAATAGCTTTGTTGCCTCTTTCTGACAACACTTCCCACTCTGTCTTTGAGCATGCTGCAGAGTGAATGCCTCTGTTCTTGGTATCCAAGGGTCTAGTAAACTGTTCCAGCTGCCACCAGGTCCAGTCACAATGTCTGGAGAATTAAAAGTAACAGTAAGTTCCTGGTATTGTGACATTCTCATATTTCAACCAGAAGCCACCGCCCCTGCTCCTGGTCACACAGCATCACACATTGTGTCCGCATCTGCCACCCAGAGGTCATCAAGGCACATGGGAAGCCAAGCGGGAGAAACCCGTTTGTCCATCTACAAATAAGGGCCACTACCTCTATTAGTTGACAGTGATAATGTATCTTCGGCACTTGACACATAGTAGGCCGCCATGAATCCTCTGTTGCTCCATGATGGAGGTAGGACCTATCTGGAGCTGGTTTTAACTGAACTACTTACTGACTTACAATGGAACACTATCCCCCTCCCTGCCGTTACCTTGTGACTCATTTATCTCTGTCAAGGATTAGTTCCCAGCAAAGGACATGCTCTCTGGCACCAGGGGTCACATGTGGAAATTGGGAGCTCAATTACTTCCCTAATGGGCCTCAAAATAGTTAAGATATCAGCCCAGTGATCCAAAAGCCTTAGGCCTGTTCTAGATACCAAACAGACTTCCTTTATTCAGGAAAGGAACTGTCAGAGAAACTGGCCATTCTCTTACCTCAATTTTTCCTGTGCTGGAAAACTTTGGGTGCTTTTCCAGTCCCAGCAAGGTCCAAGAGAGAAGACATCTTAGAGAACTGTGGCCATTACCTGACAGAGAAAGAAACTGAAGGTTTAGAGAGAAAGGGGGACAGAAGACATAGACCCTCACATGCCTGGGGTCACTTTATGACCCTGAGAGGATAGCATTGTCTACATTCCACAAACAAGAAAGTCCAAGTTCCTAAGGCTAAAAGGATTTGCCTGTCATTGACAGTCATACAGCTTCCCTGCTGGTCAGGAACGTCAGTGCATCTCCAGAAGGCATCAGTGATGGTCAGTCATGGGCAGGCTTCTCTGACCAAAAGCACCAGCTGGCAAGGGGTGGGCGAGCATACTTTCTGTGTTCATGGCTGTTGAGTATGTTCAGAAAAGTCTCATCACTGAAGATGAGTCACATCGCTTCCAAAGGCCACGCATGTGAAATAAGGGGAATTTATCTCCTGAAGAACCTGAAGGCTGTCTGAGGAGCCAGGAGCAACTCCCAGCAGCCAATGAGAACAGTGTTTCTCAGCAATCTGAAGGGTGCACCTCATGAGTGACTGGGATGGGGTGCTGAACTTTTGAAGAGATGGAATGTTCCATATTTGGATATGGTGGTAGTCACACAAGTATATAAGCTTTGTAAAGATTTGCTAGGACTCATCAAACAGGGTCTTTTCTTATACATAAATCTCGCTACAATAAATTTCATTATTAAGAATGATAATATGAACATCATTACAACTATTGCATAAATGAATGCAAAAATAATAATGGCTTGAATAAGAGCTATGAAGGACATTAGGATGTGTGAAGCTACCAAAGACTTAGTCTAGTCAATCAGATTGAGAAAATCTTCCCAAGGAAGTAGCATTAATCTGAGGTTAGCATACTGGCAGCCTGGACTAGGGGGCTTAGGAGACAGCGTGTGCTACGCACCTGTGTGTGCTCAAGGGTTCTGATGGAAAGTACTGAAACTAAAGAGATGGTGCCTAGAGAAACGGGTGCAAGGAATTCAATTTCAGGCTGTGTTGGTCCTGAGTAAGAGCCAGCACTTCTCCCGGGGAGAATCTCAAGTCCACCAAGGGCCAGAAGGAGATACAGTGACCCACAGTTAACACTGTGGAATCAGTGCGTACTCTTCCTCCTCCTGGCTGGAGAGTCCCTGAAGTTAGAGACAGGTCTCTATACTGTGCATCCCTCAAAGAAATCAGCAGAACTGATCAGAAATGGACGCACAGAACTTTCTCAGTGAATGAATGAATGAATCCACCTCATATGGATCCAGTGTGCTTTTCTAAAGGATAAATATAATGATAAAGGAAAATATAGACTAACATAATTCTCCTCTTCCAACTGAAGTCTTAGCGATCAAAGATGAGGGCCTGCACCCCTAAATTAATCATTGTAACTCTGCTCCTAAGCACACAAGAAGCCTGCAGCTACATGTGTGTGGATGCTACCTCTTGTTACTGCTGTAGTCTCCCTAGCCTGTAAGATGTGACCTCCCTGGACCTTCCCACTACATGGTACCCTTTCTGCCTCAGGCCTCCTGGAACTCCGCTGGGGTGCAGGTTCCCCGCGTATCCCTGCCCTGTTTCTGAAGCAGCTGAAAACGCCTCTGTCAGTCACATCTACTGGTCACCGTGTACACTGCCTTGAAGACCCAGCTTCAGCTGCTGCTCTCCTCGACAGCATTTAACCCTTTCTGCCCATCTGGCCTCATTAGACACTACCTGGCCTCCCATCTCTCTGAAGTACAGTCTTGGCCTCTGTTCCATTCTCCTGCACAGCTTCCTTGTCCAGGAATGGTCTCTGTGTTCTTCTCCTTCACACCGATGTCTAGCATGTGGCAGGATGGCTTGTCAATGGACGGAGGTAGATCTCTAAAGTCAATGACCCAAAGGACAGAGACAAATCATTAATATCGATATGGAACGATGTGAATGCCTATATGGATTTCCCCCCTGATTTTATCTCTGAGCTCCCTCTTGCAGGATGGTGTCCTAGATGTCCAAGCTTTCCTGGAGGATCTTTGTTTGTTTTGTTACAGATCCCGGTCTGTTCCCTATGCACAGCCATTTCCTGTCCTTTCCTTCTGCTCTCTGGTCATGACCTTCTGCACAGCAGGGCCTCCGCCTGTGTCACACCCACAGTGAGAAGTCAAGCCACGTGAGGCTCTGTCACTACCATGGGCTTCAGAAGGACTCTTCCATACCAAGAGCCCCAGCAGCAGGGTAGACCAAGTCACAACATACAGAATAAAGCAAAAGGGCTGCCTTCCTCTCCTGTTCATTGAAGCAGATTAATTTATCCTTCGATCTTTGAATGAAAAGTTGGCTGTTCTTTCTGCAAGGCCATATGAACACATTTCAGTTAGACACAGAAGGGAACTAGATTGCCTGCTGGGATCACAACCACCAACTCTGCAGTGAAACAAAGGCGGCTCTGCACATCGGGGGCCCTAGCTTGCTGCTGGTTGGTCATACACGCCTTCAACATGACGTTGATCATATGACCCACACTGAAGATGGATTTGCTCAGCCTTTAGCACAAGGCATCATTAGATCTTCACAATGACCGGATGACATCGCTTACTTTCACAGAAAAGGCAACTGAGGGGAGCAGGAATGGAGGGAGCAGCTGGGGTGCCTTCGAAGCCACAGACACTGCTAACTTTACTCTTAAGAGACTTTAGGTTAACACCTGTAATTTGTATGTCTCCCCAGCTAGACCATGTCTGACCCCACTCATGGGCTGGTATCGTTTCCTCCTTAGCGTTTCTCACCCCACACCACTCCCCAGGGTCAGCTGACCTTCACATTTGAAGAGCTCATAGAATGACAACCCAACCAATTGCCAGGAACGAGTCAAGGGGAGCCTGAAACATGGACTGCTTAGCAACAGATCTCTTTCCCTCTCCACCTGTATTTTTACAACCATGTCAAATAGGATGTCTAGTATAACAGTAAACACAGAAAATGCCTAAAATTTAGGAACTATAAAGTCATGGGGAAGCCAGGCAAGGCAGCAACCACATGTAATTCCATCATTCCAGAGGCCGAGGAAGAAGGACCACTGTGAGTTTGAGGCCAGCCTGGGTTATGTACATGTTCAAGACAGGCCTGGGATACATACAAATATCCTGTTTCTAAAACCAAAGTAAACTAATACATCAAAGTAAATTATGATCCTATCACCCAAATGCATCACTTTGTTTTTATTCCCCTACAAAAATTGAGATCATTATTTATAAAATGTTTACAATGAAAATGGCATTTTGGAAATGGAAAAAAAATGTTGAAAAATAATGCAAGCTCTGTAGCCGAAAGTGCTAACATTTTGTCATATGTTGGCCTGATTTCTCCACACTCGGCCCTGAGGAGCTCTGACTACAGGATCTGCTTGGTTGTTTTACTATAGTGTTGGTTGTGGAAAGGTGAGATTTATGGTTTGTTCTTAATACACATTACTCCATCATGAGCCAAAACTCATTTAAGCACTTCCAAGCTGCTGAGCATGTAAATTATTTAAAATCTGTCACATTCACAAAGAGTAGGAAAGAAAATGCCTCTCCTCTGGCATCACAAGGGAGTCTGTGGTCATCAGCTCTGGATAGAAGTCACTGGGGCAGCCCTGGGGCAGCTCTAGACATCAAAAGTTGTGCTTCATCCACTCACCATGGCTGTGCTTCACAGCACACGGACTGCCCAGGTACCTGAGAGCATCAGAGAGGAAATGCTTTCCTCAGAACATCTCCTGTACCTTCTCTGCAGTGTGGCTCTGATCCTTGTGGAAGGTGTGCAGAGACAGAAGGAAAGAAGATGTGCTCACACCGTAGAATTACGGCAGTTCAGAGGGGACAACGGAGCAAGAATAAAGAGTATTGTGTATGACAGTCTTTCTTCTGATTACACACATAGAACACACACAAATATACTCAAACACACAAGAGTACACATACCTACATACACATACACAAACACTACACACACATGTACATATACTCAAACCCACATAAAACGTGCAGGCACACACACACACACACACACACACACACACACACACACACAGCAGCTTTCCCATTCTTACACCAGAGACCCAAAAGTTTTCAGTGTATTCTTCCAGAATTAACTACTCTTACACATTCCCTTCTCTAACCATGTATCCAGTCTCTCCTTTCCTCTCCTCCCGTCTCCTCCCTTCAACTCTCTTCTTCTCTCATCAACCTCTCTCTCTCTCTCTCTCTCTCTCTCTCTCTCTCTCTCTCTCTCTCTCTACCTCCCTCCCTGTGTGTGTGTGAGTGTGTGAGTGTGTGTGTGAGTGTGAGTGTGTGTGTGAGTGTGTGTGTGAGAGAGAGACTGTGTGAGTGTGTGTGTGTGAGTGTGTGTGTGTGAGTGTGTGTATGTGAGTGTGTTAGTGTGTGTGTGTGTGAGTGTGTGTGAGTATGAGTGTGTGTGTGAGTATGTGTGAGAGAGAGTGTGTGAGTGTGTGAGTGTGTGTGTGAGTGTGTGTGTGAGTGTGTGTGTGAGAGAGAGTGTGTGAGTGTGTGAGTGTGTGTGTGAGTGTGTGTGTGTGTCTCCCCCTCACTACTTCCCTCCTTCTTTGCTTCCCTCCATTGTCCCCATTTATTTGTTTAAAATGGCATCTTACATGTAGTCCGCACTGGAATGAATCTCACAAGTCTCCCGCCTTCCCTTCCTGAGTTTGTAATTACAGGCACGGGCCACCACATCTGGCCACCACATCTGGCCACCACATCTGTCCACCCATGAAGCTACCCATCTATTTATCCTTACTTTATAAAATGAATATTTCATGCAGAACAGTTCAGGAGAGACTTGCAGGGTCGCAAGCCACCAACTGATTTTTACAACTTTAGGCTAAAATGCCTTGCTGCTCTCTGCCTGTCTCCTCCTAAACAAAACTATGTCCATTCTATACAGGTACATCTTAACCCATGAGGACTTAAGGTCACTGGACACGTCTATAGAACGTTACTGTCCAGACCTGCTGTGGGGAAGGTTAGAGAGAGGTTCCCTACCCTGCTGAGGGGAGGGGGGACAGGGTGGCCCAGCCACCAGCAGCAATGTTCAGTCATGCCAGCACCCCAGCCTGGTGAAGGGGACAGGATGATATTTCATAAACATTACCTCACGTGTTTTCTGGGAGATAAGCTGTTTGCTAAACTTTGTCAGAGGAGCAGGCTTGGGAGCGCCGTCCACGTGACCATCTTCAGGACAGCTGAGGCCTGCTTGGACCGGCTGTGGGGACCTCCAGCTCGGTTTGCCCAAAATACAGGAACTCAAAAATGGAGCTGCCTCTATTTAGTGTAAATAGAGGCAATGATCTTGAAGGACAAAGGGGTCATGCTAGGAAAGGGACCGAGGCTTCCTCTGGTCAGAAGCTGGGGTCGGTAAGCACCTGAAAGCCTACATACACATCAGAGCCTTCCCCTCCCGTGGGGCACTAGCCCACTCCACAGTTGCTCTCCATGATGGATTCACACAGGTCAGGGCCTCCACATGGGAAGCTTGCTGTGGAGATGGGAGGGAAGGGGAGGCACCGCTCAGTGGGAGAGTGGAACCTGAGTAAGCTAAGCTAGTCTCTAGCTCTCTTACCTGCCACATTCTTCCCCCTCTCAAGAACAAGAGCTCATGGCTGATTTGTCGTGCTACCTGGTGATAATCATGAACTTTCCTTACTGGAGTGCACCCTATCTCCAGGCCCATGCTTCTAATCAAGATGGCCTCTCTAGGGAGCAGAAAAGCACAAAGGTCACACTCAGAGATGAGCAAGGTTGATCACTAGGTTATGCCCCAGACCTTCACAGGTTAGCCTGCATCCTGCTTTCTTTCTAATGATGGTTTCTGTTCATTAACAAATGCAGAAATGTTAAGACAGCCGTGCCAAAACTATGAAATATTCAAGACCTTAGTATCTAACACTTTGGACATAGCCCGCCCAACCAACATTAGCATGGGTATCATTCACTTAACGGTGATATTCAAGGTCAGAGTTGGATGACTTCATGAAGACCTGGCCCCAGCTGAATTTCTACCTTGTGCTGTCTTGATGGCCAATCAGAAGAATTGAGCTCAGTGAGTTCTGAGGCTTGCAAGCGTCAAGGGGAGTTGCCGTGTGGACCCGAGGCTGCTTGGGAAACGTGAGCTCTGAGATGTTGGCTGAGTCAAAGGTGTAACTTCAGTGCTGATGCTGCCATGGTTAGAAACTGTCCTGGGGGACCCGCTCCAGCCTGCATCTCCGGAAGAGCATGCTATCTACAGGAGTGAACTGAGAACCCAACCAGCATCGAATGACATATTTCACTGCAGTCAATGAGCTGACTGAGCTTTGCCTGTCCCAGCTACAGTTTCCTCACCCGAAGTGCACAGATAATGATCCCAACCTTTGAAGCTTGGATGCAGACTCAAAGAGACAATGTGTGTGCAGAGCTTTAACCTAGTACCAGGCACGATGTCCGTACCTGCCCACAGGAGGAGACACTCCTGGAGAAATGGGGGCTATAAGAGGGAGACAGGAGGTGAAAGTTATGGCTGTCTGCACCCCCTTACCACTTCTGAGAATAACCCCAAGAACCCTAAGCAAAGAAAATGAAATGGAGGGGGAGCTGGGAGAAGAAACTGTACTTCCCCTTCCCCTCCAGCTCCATAACTCTGGAATGAGCAAGTCTCTCTGGCAGAATTAGATAGGCAGGCTTGGGCCTAGAAACTAGGCTTGAAAGAGCAGCCTCCTCTGGGAGGCATGTGCGTCTAGGCACATGGTCTCTGGTGGGCGTCACCAACTGATCAGTAACAAGCTGGGGCATATACTACCTTTACAACTCTAGCATGTGTGGTTCTTTCTATGCACTTCCTTCCCATGGGATGTTACATGTCCTATGCGAGTTCCTGAGCCTCTTTGAGTCCACAGTTATTTACGTATAAATTAGAGAAAATAATGTCTATTTAATATGACAACCATGGCCAATCGCAGTCTCAAATATCTAAACAACAGTGCTTAATGCAGCATACCTATATTAAAACTATATGAACTTTGCTGTTATTTGTAGGCACTACAGTAAACACTATGCTCTATAAATGCTTTATATTTATCAGAACAGACTGAAGGCACTGCCTATTTCAGTTCCCACACCATAGCTCAAGAGATTGAGAAGGAAACAACACCCTAGGCCAGCATTTGGTATGTCCAGCCTGCAAAACTGACCCTTTCATTTCCAAATTGTGTTCCCACTCTTTGGTGGCTTATTAATGATGTCAAAGCAGGAGACCGCCACCAGGAGTCACTTCCCTTTTCTCCTTTTTCTCCTTTAGGATCAATCACTATGACTGTGACATCAGCAGCCAGAAGACAGGTGGATAGCGCTGACCTTGGCTGTGCTGATCCAAGCCCCTCTAACAAGAGTTCCGTAGGAAGCAAGGATCTTAAGTTAAAGACCGTTTGGACAATGTGACTGTCCCCATCACCCACCACACTACCTGTGCCCATTGCCCCTGGGGTCTACTTTCTTCAAGTCCCCTTTCTGGTGCGCTCACCATGCCTGTGGCTACCTAAGTAGTCCTCACCACGACTGGCTGATGCTAATTTACTTTAAAATCCTGTTAATTGAAGAAGGCTCTGTCACCCCCGCCGACACAAGGCCCTTGTATTTGGCTGTCACATTCCCTACTTCCTAATTCCATTCCTGGGGCTTAATTATGATTACACGGCTTTATTACATAGAGTTGATTTTAAGTAATGGCCCTAATTAAGAGTGAGTTTTAATTAAGCTTAATTCAGAGCCTGCCTCCGATTGCCAAAGATTTGCAGCCTAAGCAGAGGGAAGGCTCAGAACTCACGTGTGGCTCAATCTTAGTGCTGCGGCTGCTATCACTGCATCAACCGTCCCATCTGCACCTGCTCCATCCATTCCTGGCCCTTGAAGCACACATCTTCAGCAGGCGGCAGGGGTGAACTAGATCCCACCTTCCAGAGGCCTGAACCCCAGAAATAAGAGAACAGGAGCCGCTTGGCCTGAGGTGAGGAACCTGAACCTCACAGATACAAGGTCATTAGCCACATCACTGGCCCTGCTTAAAACTAAGGCTGCTGCTTTTCTCCTAACCATTCGTAACACCTGTTGTAAGGGGGGCAGACTCAGGAGGCGAGGCCTCACAGGAGTAAGGACAGGGGAGGATGACACCATTCCCAGTCTCCGTGGCCATGGTCTTCGTTCGGTGTGATTTTTGAGGAAGCAGTAATGATCAGAGTGTAGCCAGCCTCACGTCCTGCCTTAGCCGTTGCACCAAATCTTGGAAGAGCAGAGCACTGTACCAGCACATTCAAGACACCATAGAATGGGAGAGAAATACACCAATTTGTTTTTAAATAAAATTTCATCCTACCTTTAAGACTGCCATAGCGTAATTATGGGTGGAGGGAAGGCTGGCATGTTTTACAAAGCAATTAAAACCTAGAACCTCCAAACCAGAAACTGTCACCCACCTTTTCTCATGAGTACAGATGTAAGCTCACAAAACTGAGATTTTTATCCTTCCTATGTTCAGAAGGACTGAGAATTGAAAAGACAGTTTGTGGTGTCACTGCAGGATGCAGTGTGAGGTAAAGCCTTGTATCAATGTCACCTAAACTTAGCTCTCATTTGCCCAGCGCTGGAAATCATGGCTAAGACAAAGTAGCCAAAGACTCCCAGCTTTCCCCAGTGACCACCCTGCGCCATCATGTGGAGGATTCAATTCTACACAGAAATCCAACAACACCTGCCATGGCCTCATGACCCCAAGGGCATGTGTGGACCATCTTAGGATGTATCAAGGGAGAATATAATAAAATCAGCACATTGTCTAAGGCTTGCTGCTGGAGTTTGTCTGTAGGTAGTAGCTAGTTCTGACCATCCGTGCTGGATGCAGTTGCCATACTCAAATGTTGGTTAATGAAGTACCCACCTTGGAAAATCATCCACAGGGAAGTCAAGCTCTCAAAAAGAACATTTTGATTTTTCTGGAGGAAATAGAAAATGAAAAATAAAAGTCTTGAAAGTAAGAGGGGCAATTTCACTCACGAGTGCTGGGCTTCATAATTCAGTTTGCAAACAACCGTCCAAGGCTTTCCCAGGCTAAATTCAAAGGAAAAATAACAACAACAACAACAACAACAACAACAAAAAACCAAACCAACCAACCAAACAAAAAAACCGAGAAATCATGTCTCGCCTCCTTCTACCTATTCCTCTTATTGAGTGAGTTTTTCTCAGTCTAGGGGAAAAAAGACAAAGGACTTGAAACACAATAACAAGTATTTTGTGGGAATCCAGCCACAGACTCTTCCACTTAAAGCTGGGTATCAAGAAATGACTGTCGTTTACCCTAACCTATTGGCACAGACATCACCATGCCTGGGGCCTTCTCCCAAAGATGATGTGGACACGTCTGTTCTTTTTCTCTAGGAGTTTGAGGGTAAAGTTATCACCAACTCGGCCAGCTAAGCCTAAGGTGCTTCACTGTACCTGCTCAATATCCTCTACCTTCTCCTCCCAAGAAACTCCACAGGAAGAGCCGAGGGGACACAGCCTTCATCTAAACATGAAGAAGTTACAGAGCCTCGTTTGTACTAAATAATGCAAGCCTCACAATCGCCTCCATTACAGCCACTCATCCATTCTTGGCAATTTCACTCTGCTAGCTCAAGGCAAGATGTAGGAATGGGTTTATGATCTTCATGGATGGCTTCCAGAGACAAATATTTTCTTCTGTCACCAATAGCTACATCCAGACTTGCCTGGAGGTTGAATTTTTCTGCTGCAGATTATCTGCTGTGGAACTGTAGGCCTTGGTTCCCCTCATCTGTAAAATGGGGTAACACAGCACCTACCTTGCAGGATTGTGGTGAGGGTTTAATAAGATAATGCTTAGCACATGACGAGTGCTCAGTGGGCAGTCAATGGTTAAAGTCAACTCTGGCTCAAGCTTGTGCCATGATTTATCAGCAGCTCCTGGGTTGGCTGATGCAAGAGAGAGGATCTTATTATGCTCAGAAAGGCCCGCAGGAAGTGATGAGGACTCAGCTCTTCCACAAACCCCCAAAAGTCATTTGTGTGAGTTCTTACTTTCCTGGGGAGCCAGCTAGCAGAGCTTGGGAGTCACGTAGCTCAGACCGGCTCCCGCTGGATATCAGGGTGATGGTGGCTCCCTGGAGAATCCTTGCAGGCTCCATGTGCACCTGCCCAAGCTTGCATGCACATGTGCCCTCTTCCTTTCTGTGCATTGCCTCTTCACATCTGGGCACAGCCAGATCCCAGCAGTCAGAATCTGTGTGGATTGTTGTCCAGGTCAGAGACTAAAGCCACTGCGGATCCCTGAGTGAGGCCCAGTGCATTTCATCCTGGGGATTTATACCAAGCAGAAAGATCCACAGAATAGGAAAATGCAAATCAATTGTGGAATAGAATATTATCATTGTCAACATAAAAGACTTTTATTTACTGCTCCATAAAAGAAAATACCCCATGGTGCCATTTGTTTCAGGGAATGCAAAAAAGGTTTCAACAACTAACATGGCATGTTTCTGAGCAAAATATGCCCCATATGTGATGTTGGAGCGCAGACTGTCAGTGGCCACTTGTGCGTCTGTGTTCTTGCAAACAAACCCGTGACCCGGAGGGAGTCGCAGAAGGTCACCGTCAGCCTTCCTCTCTGAACCACAGGCCATCTATTCCCACCCTCCACAAATGAGCCAGACAATACTGTAAGACAGGCCACAGGGCGTGCACATCTCAGGATAGGGTCACTGAGCAGCTGCTTGGTCTCAGGGACAATGGTGGAGATCAAACGTGGGAAGGGCTGGCATAGCTCTGTGCAAAGGGTGGAAAGCAGTCCGCTAGAGCTGACTTCCCCACCTGTGGGTCGTGGCCCCTCAGGTAGCCTCCAACTCCACAATTGTTTGCAGTATTTCTCCTAACAGTGGCAAAATTAGTTATGAAGTAGCAATGATTTTGAAATAATTTTGTCACCACAGCATGAGGAGCTGTATTAAAGGTCACAGCATTAGGAAGGGTGAGAACCACTGTGCTCGGGTATACACGTACAACAGTAGGCTCACTTAAATTCAAAATCATTTACCACGTTTTGTCTTCCACTGGGTACAGACCAAAGATGATGCCACATTTGCGGGTTGATTAATGTATCTTTTCCATTCTCTCTCTCTCTCTCTCTCTCTCTCTCTCTCTCTCTCTCTCTCTCTCTCCCTCTCTCCCTTCTTTCTTTCTTCCTGCGTTTCTATAATAAAGCTCTTAAACCATAGAGTCTCTGCTCCCTCAAGGCCTGCTGTACACTCTGCTCATTGTTGGGAACTTCTTCCCTATGCCCTCTGTCCCACAACCCTGGAGTGATAGCAAGGTAGCTCCAGGGGGTCCTAGTCTGGGCTGCCCCTACTCTACCCTCTGCCACGTAGGTCAGAGGCAATGCCCACCCAGGGCGAGTTGAAAGTGCCTGGCAGTCTCCCCAGGTCCACCTGCCCAGAGCACAGGAACTCTGGTAGGACGTGGGCTTCTTTTTCCTCCCCCACTTTCCCCGAGGCGTGCCCCCTTCTCCCTTCTCTCTTTCTTCCTGCATTCCCCTCCCCTCCCTTCTCTCCCCTTCTCTCTCTCTCTCTCTCTCTCTCTCTCTCTCTCTCTCTCTCTCTCTCTCTTTGTGATTTTGGGTGTTTAACCTGAAACATCACAGCAACCATTTTAGTTTTGAGTGGGACTGAGTCTAAATTTATAAGGCTTCAAACAATAATAATTACCTTACTGACACTTTATACAAAATAATATATATTCTACATGGTTCTCTTAATAGCCTTTGGAAATGTCCAAGTACAAGAGACCATTGATATCTGCAAGGGATTGGCCCTAGAAATATCTGCAGATACCAAAATGCAAGGCTGTTCCAATTCCTAATATTAGATGGCATAGCATTTGCATGTATCTTATGGACACCCTCTCATATACCTTCAATAATTTCTAGTACCCAATACTATCAGGGGTTAGATATTTTGCTGATAACAGGAAAATACCTACACATGTTCAATGCAAATTTTCTCAAAAATTTTCCATTCACTCTTGGTTGTATTCACAGAGGTGAAGCCTAAAGATACAAAGATCCGAAAGCATTACTACAGGCAATTTGCCCACGGGCAATCAGAGGCCGGAGGAAGCTGAGGTATAACCCGGCCTGTATGGGGAGAAGCTGAGATACGTTCTGTGTCTCTCTTGCTGCAGAGTTATTCATCCAGATCCCCCTGCTCCACCCCACTCCACTCTGGCTACACCACCTCACCCTGTCCTTGCTGGCAGCATCTTGTGGGCATCACACTGCACTCCCAGGGGAGAGGGATTCTCATACACATGAGAAACTGATACTCAAGAGAGGAAAAACATTAACCATGCCATTTGGACACGATGCAGCTTGACAGGAACCTGAGGCTCAAGCCCAGATTCTAGATCCTGTGGGAGCTCAGAGGCATTATAGTGTCAAGCCTTGTACCTCTCCTTTATGCTACATGAGTGTACTGACTTTAAGCTTCCAAACCAGTAACCCCATTTCTTGCCCTCCCCCCATTCCTTTCTCTGTTTTCACTTGTAGCTCTTGTAAGCAAGGAATACCTCCATGTGTTACAATATGAAAATGGGCCCCTACGGACAGCCGATATCATATGCAGACCCCCCTGAAAGACTTCCCCGTGGAGGTGACATTGAACTGAGACCTGGCCCTGCACAGACCATGGTCTCCAGGAGGGACCATGCCAAGCCCCAGCATGCCATGCTTTGGGTGGCCACTCACCCCGGAGTTTCCATGATGATACCAAGGTCACACAACCCAGACTCAAATTTCAATCAACAATGAATCATAACCACCGCAGCAGTGTAACAGCCTACACCCCAGACCCCCACCGGACCCACCACACCCACAAGGACAGTTTGTTTGACCAACAGAGAGGAGATTATTCCAAAATATACTTGGTAAGAGGAAACATCCACAGGGAGGTGAGCTTTTCCAGTTTCATCTTTAAACAGCTTTCGGCATTGCTATTCATTACTTGCACCTGCTAAAAGGGTTGGGCCTCTGGAGTTAACACGAACAAACCCTGTTTTCCTTTGGATAATTCTGCATGAACAGAGTGGGAGGGGGCTTGGGGGGCAGCTACTAAGAGGCTAGATGGAGTCAAGTGTCCTGGGTGCACACTCACACTCACAACCAGCACCTTGCTCGTGTAGTTTCCTTCAGCCCCAGGAGGAAGGCACCGGAAGCCCCACCTTAATAACCAGGGACATCAGGTCACTAAGAGGCAAAACAACATCCTTGAGACTACATAGCAGTAAGTGACAGAGAAGAATATAGCCCTAGCTCACCAGTCACTTATCCATTAAGTAATCAACTGTGTAGATCACTAAACGGTTCCAGGTATGTTGCTAAAGGACTAGGGCAGCATGATCTTGTTGGATTATCAATATGTTTTATTCTTGTTCTCATCCTGTCTCATAGCCATCTTGCCTTGACTTCTTGTATTGATAGCCCCATTTTGCAGATGAGAAAACTGAGACTAGGGGGTGAAGCAGTTCACTTCGTCATTCGGCTCCTGTGGTAAAGCGAGGATTCAAACCAACATAAACCCAGTCTCTCCTCCTTTAAGTGACTCATGACAAGAGAGGGAAAGATGGAGACGTTCCACATTTAAGAAGATTAGAAAGTAGGATAGCAAAATGCAAAGCCTGGCTCCAGGCTGGATCCTGGACCACAGAGAAACTCACTAATCAGTGCTTAATAAGTGCTTACCTCACAGAAGTACAATTGCTTCTTATCAATTCATATCAATTTTAAATTTACACTGTGATTCTGGAAGGGAATGTCTTCATCCTTTGGAAGCTCACATTGAAGTATTCATGGGTACGGGGCAGTATTAACTGCAGCTCTCCCTATTGTTAAGGAAAAGTATCCGTGCTGTGCACATGTGCATATGTGTATACAAAGATGAGACGAAGTATCCGATGAGCACACTCATGCTTCTGAAGTCATTGCCCGAAACAACTGTCTGAGGTAGGAAGGTGGAAAGTTGGCAGTGTCGTCATGAGCTCATGGGAATTCCCTGAACCCTATTCCGTGGATGGCTCATCTCACTGCTGTGTCATCCCCCCAGGCCACCCCATCCTGCTTCTCTGAAGATCTGCCACCACTAATTCATCCCTTCAGCTCCGCATGTCCAGTTTGTTAAATGTACACTGCCCTGAAAGCTATTCACCATTCCATTGCTAAGGAGCTACAGTGCAGAATGTCCATATTCATTACTGGCAGAGACACTGTTTCTGGGTGCGTTTGTTCCATTGGGGAGAAGAGCATTGTGGGGTGAAGCAGCGGAAGGTGAGAGGTGTGTGAAAGCAACACGGTGGACCAGTTGCAGAGCCCGATGGTGAGGGCTGAGAGGAACCAGGGTACATTCCCAGAGAGAGAAAGGCTGCTTTCCTACCAAGTCAGGACAGGGCTGATCCTGAACCCTAGATGGGTATAACGATGTATGTTTTTAAAAACTCCTCCTACTAGGTTATCATTTTCTCTGGAAAAATAAATAAGCATTAATGAGTAATAATAATAATAATGAGGTCTGAAGACATGACTCCGCAACTAAGAGCACTTACTGTTCTTACAGAGGCCCAAGTTCAGTTCCCAGAATCTACCTCAGGCAACTTGCAGCTCCCTGTAACTCCAGCTCCAGGGGATTCAAGGTCCTTCTCTGTAGTCACACGTACACAGACCCCACCCACAAACACGTGATCAGAAAGTAACTACGTACACAGACCCCACCCACAAACACGTGATCAGAAAGTAACTACATACATAGACCCCACCCACAAACACGTGATCAGAAAGTAACTACATACACAGACCCCCCCACACACACAAACACGTGATCAGAAAGTAACTACGTACACAGACCCCACCCACAAACACGTGAACAGAAAGTAACTACGTACACAGACCCCACACACAAACACGTGATCAGAAAGTAACTACGTACACAGACCCCACACACAAACACGTGATTTCTGTATTCACACATACACAGACCCCACCCACAAACATGTAATTTCTGTATTCACACATACATAGACCCCACACATAAACACGTAATTAGAAAGTAACTACAATCTTTAAACATGTTTTAATGAATGGCGATTGTTGTTGCTAAAGCCAATATCGTCCAGGGCTTGCCTGTTGGATTAGCTTGCCACTCAGAGAAAAGTAGAAATAAACAAAGCTGAAGTATAGTATTGGAGAGCTATTCTAAGCACTAAAAGCTAAAAATGATATCTGAATTGGTGGAGGTATTTTTTCATGTAAAGAAACATTTGGAAATTTCACTCTTGCCCATTGTCAGAGAGAGAAAAAAATTCTGTGTTAATTAACAAAAATTAGAAATAATGATAATTTATAACATTTTGCAAAGTGATGCTTTTAGAGAAACTAGAAAAAATTAAAAACAATCTCTGGAAACTTGTCATAGTAATTACACCTGTAATTGAAGTCTCAGAAGGTCAAACAGGAGGTTCAAGAGTTCAAAGCCAGCCTGTGCTATGTATTCAGTCTCAACAACAAAAATCTGGAAAATAACGCAAATACACAAAACAAGGAAAAGACTAACTAAAGAGCAGCATTCTTATTGATATAATATTAAAATAACAATTAGAAAGACTATGCTTGTTATGGACTGAACTGTGCCTATGATATTAAAACCCTAAGGTTGAAACCCTAACCCACCATCTTCATGAGAGCGTATCGGGCATGAGGTAGTCAAGGCGAAGTGAGGTGGTGAATGTGGAAGCATTGTCTGACCCCCCAGAGGTCAGACTGTGGCCATCGGCAGGCTTCGTCAGAAGCAAACGGAGCAGCGCGATGAATGTGAACCTCCTAGCTTCCAGTGCAGGGACAAACGAGACCCTGTTGTTTAAACCACACAACTCGCGCCACTTGTCTGGCGGTCCAAACTAACATAATTCTCTCACCCAAAAACCTTAGGTGAGAAACAGTCTCAAAGCCAAAGTGTATTTGTGGTATCTTACAGCAATAGAAGGAGATGAAAGTCCAGATTCCTAACTCGAAATCCCACGCTGTGCCCACAGTATTCATCATTTATCAAGCTCTGGGTGCTAAGGCATGGCAGAATGGCTTTTAGACGCATTGTCTCACCTAATGTCCCCAAACGGGTGGGTATAATCTCTACCTTTTGAGAGAGATTGAAAACAGAGTCAGGGACCCAAGTCCCACCGGAAATGGGTGCATGAAGCTCCGACTTGAACTGAGCCTTGTCCAAATCCACATTGCTACACGTTTCAGGTCTGTGGACACTCGGCACATCAAAGCAGTGGACAGTTTGCCTCTGCAGCAGCAGAATAAATTCGTTGTCCGTGGATACAAGCTGAGGCAGGCAGACAAACTGAGTGTGACGATTTCCTAAGCTCTCCTCCGTGCCTCTGGAGCAGCTCTCCTGCGCTGGGATGCTAACTTACTACTTGAGAAACATCTTCAGAAAGAGCTCGTTTTGTTTCCTGCCTTGGGAGAGCTAAGCTGACTTCTGAGCAGACATGGGGAGCTTAGACATGGTTTGCGACAGGCCAGCGCTGTCTCTATCACTATCAGATGTTCTGACTTTCCAGGGTGGTGTCCTTCTTAAGGCACTCCTATGCTCTGGGTCTAGCTCCTCTCATGAGGGGAATGAGAAAGGCTGCAGCAGACAACTCAGGAGAATCCTAATCTAGAAGTTTCTATGGGAGGCTCTACCGCTAACTCCTATTGAAATCATACTATTTTTCTTGTATTTCTCTGAAATCATTTTTATTTTGACACAAATTTAAGCATATCATCTCTTTGATGCTCAGAACACCCCTGGACGTGCCTCCAGCCTTTCCTGCTATTTACTATTCTTTTGCTGCATCCTTGAGACACTCTTTGACAGTTGAGGCACTAACGACTTCACTTAGGTCCTGACTTTCTGGTCCAGCTTAATCTCTTTGGAAAGATCCCTCCTCTCCCGTGGGGGACCTCTGTGGCTCCAGGAAGCATTGGATCCTCGACTGTTCATGACCTAGAATAATCATGACTGGGCAATACTTACTGATGGGTGAATACAGAAGGAAGTGACTGCTTTGCCTTAAGCTCCTGGTCCTGTGATGTGAGAGGACATTCAGAAAAGTAAATTCACATCCTGGTTATTAAACCAATTTCTAACTCCAAGTCAGTGATTCACTTTGATTTTAAGAACATTGCCTGCAGTCGCTCAACTTGGATTTCTCCATCTGAAATATATATTGGTGCTGTCTTAGTCCCCTAGCACTGAAACAGTAGAGCAGCTCTCAATACTCTTTGACTTCAGTGAGCATCAAGTAGATGCTGGCCGCTAAGATTAGCATTCCCTTCAGGGAGTCTGCTGTGACATTGTGTCTCCCAGGAATGTCAGAAACTACACTCAAGTCTTACCAATATGACTGCCTAAACATAAGTTGAACAGGGACAACAATAGACATGCTGACATGGTAGGGGGCACTCGCCAGACCTCAAAGCTAAAATATGTAGTCAATTTAGAAATAATAACATATATATATGATTAGTATAGATGATTAGTTATCTAATACCAAATGGGCAACCCCAAAGACACACCTACAAATAACATTTTACAAACATTATTATGTGTATATATATATATATATTATTTAATAACATTTAATAATAAATAGTATAGTATATATTATAAAATATGTTTGTGTGTGAGTGTATGTGTGCATGTGTGTGTGTGTGTGTGTGTGTGTGTATCCTATGAATTTGAAAGAGTTCAAGGAGGGGTATATTGGAAGGTTTAAAGAGAGGAAAGAAAAGGAGAAAATGAAGCAACAATATTATAATCTCAATCAAATTAATTACTTAAAAATATTTTTTAAAAATATGACTCCTTGAGACGTAAAATGTTTGGTCTGGTTAATTTTGATGTGTAACGCTATTTATTTTGCAAGACTTTTAACAGTAAAGTATAAAATTAAGAACAAAGATTAGGATCCCTGATGCATCATGATTACGGTCCTTAAAGCCATATTTAGAAGTAAAAGATTCAAGCATAAATGGCCAGGGGCTGCTGCCATGGAAACCTGCTTAAACACCTGAAATGTAACTGCCTTTTCAGCCAGATGCTGCCTGAACTACAGCATCTGGGAATCCATAAGCAGGGTCTAGCTCTAAAATAAGATTTCTGTTTCTTTTGTTGGATGAAATCTGATTACAGAAAAACAAAATGCATCATTTCAAATTTCAGGTCATCTGGCATCCAGAAGAACACAGCTGTGAACTGATGGATTTGATTCAAAATCTGGCGTCGGGTGAGACAATTGAAAAGTCTAGAAAGTATCTTTTCTTCTTGATAATGTTTACCAGTAGAAACTGGCTCCCAGAACATCCAGTCCTGTAGACGTGAGTGCCACAGCTGCAGGGCCACAGCTGGAGAGGCTGTGTGCAGAGATAAGAACATGGCCTTCCACCTACCCTCACAATTCACAAGCCCCTCCGCCTTCAACCAGTGACTCATCCCTCTATGCCTCAGTCTCTCCATTTGTGACACACAATAATGATCCTACCCACCTCATAAGGGCTCCAGAGGAGGAACTCGTGAGTTAATGATTGCATAAGGCTTGGAAGAATGCCTCATTTGAAGTGTTAAGTGGACTGAATAACTTCAGGCTAACTCATAAAAGAGAGAAACTTCTAGACTGTAACCTCAGGACCCTGGGGACTTCTCTGCATTTTGCTCCAAAGATATTGGTTCAGAAGGGTGTGAAGAGGGCACAAAGAAAATCCTTTTTGTTCTGCCCGTGTCGTTGGCAATTCCTGTGGGGGAGAAATCAATGAGAATTTGATAAACCGTTTGCAGTCCTCCCTGGAAAATTCCTAAAATTGATTCCACTAAGATCCTTGACTTTCTAAGTCTTCTATAAAGCAGACAAAAATAAACATGGCTTTTCTTTAAGGTAGTAGAAAGTAAAATGTCAATATGTTTGGTAAAAATACTTTTCAAAGTTACCTAAGAGCTTTTAAAACATAAAATAAGATAGTGGTATTCACTACAATATCCAGAAACACCATATAGAATGAAATGGACCCTAAGGAGCTCAAGACACATCTGTCACCCCACCTGACTTCTATCTAGACCCAGCTATGCAGTCAACTCAAGAGCACCTGACTAGAAATCGGCGTGCATCAATCACTCTGTAAGATGTGTGCCATCCATAATTGGGTGGTTCCATTGACTCTGAACCTCAGCTTCCTTGTCACTTGAGACAGTGACATTAATGTCCAGGCTATGGCATGCTGTAAGTGTTAATGACCTAGTGAAGTGGACGAAACCCCAGCATGGTGACTGACACAGGTTTGGGGCATTCTCACCTCACGTGACTAATGTTGAAGACTGGATGAGTAAAAAGGAAGTGCCCTCCTTGAACTTCCAAATTATGGGGTATTATTTTCAACAGGATTTATCTGTGAAGGAATGAACATTAAATTTTACAACCAGATACTCTTTACAGAGCACAGAACTTGATTGATTGATGGTAGGTTGATTGATTTTTTTTTTTTTTTTTGAGACTACAGTGCTGAGAATGAGCCCAGAGCTTCATGCACGCTAAGTAAACACTCTACCAGTTGAGCTACACCACCAGTAGAATCTTCTTTCCAATCGAGCCTTCCAGTCGGAAACTGCTAAATGTGTGAAACTACTTAAGAAAGCTGGCAATCCTAGGGAAAGATGGCTACTTCCAGATCTATACAAAGAAATGACATCATCACATCAGACAGCCAGTTCAAGCAACTAGGGCTTGAACAAAATGGATCTGAAGACATTTGAAAAATTGTCCCACTGTTGGCTCCCACTAGCTAAAAAAATGGGACAATTTGAGCATTAATGGGGCTCCAATCCATGTGTTTATAGAAGAAACTAAAAAGGACCACTTTGGCAAGATTATAGAGAACAACTGTGCTTTCAAAACTGTCAAAGCAGAGAAGACAGGCAGTATTCCAGGCTCTATGTCCTGTTAAACACAAAGTTTCAGGTCAGTTGTATTGTTGCACAACCCCAGCACTCAGAGGTGGAGGATTCCCTGGCCAGCCTGAGCTACATCGTGGCAGTACATCTGTAAGCCAGGATATTTCTCTGAATGGGAGGATTGTAGCTAATCAACGCAGAAGGACTTGCAATATGGCACCTTCATACATCCCTAATAAAATTAATGAGACAATGGTTCTAGTTGATGGTCATCTCTGGATGGATTCTCACTTTACTAAAGACAGTTGGACATTATGAATCCATGAGGAAACCATGCTATCAAAAGACAAAACAGAGTATCTTGTGAAACCTTGGGATCTAATGTTCAAATTACAAAAAGTGCAGGAATCAAGGGGTATGAGGAACGACCTCACACAGAACTACAGTGAGCAAAAATGAGAACCAGAACAATTTTAAATAGTCTTCAATTTTAACAAGAGAGAGAGAGAGAGAGAGAGAGAGAGAGAGAGAGAGAGAGAGAGAGA
>NC_034603.1:3081116-3082411 GCF_900095145.1 Mus pahari | reverse complement strand
AGAGAGAGAGAGAGAAAACAGCAATCTATGTAAGGCTCTATCTATCTATCTATCTATCTATCTATCTATCTATCTATCTATCTATCTATCTATCTATGTCATCTAGAACGTATGAATCTTTTCATACCCCAATGGAAATGATCTGGTATGTGTGTGTGGGGGGTGTTTGTGCACGCTAGTGTGTTTCAAAGATAAATAATTTAAACCAACGAGGATCTTGATATCAAAGAAATGTCAAATTTTAGGTATGAAGATGATGTTTCAGTTATTTTATTTTAACTGAAATCAACCTCACATAGCATAAAATAAATCATTTAGGAGCAAACAAATTGCTGGCATTCAGTACGTTGAAGATGTATGACATGTGTTTCCATCTAATTCCAGAACTTTTGTTTATTGTAAAATGAACTCCATCCATTCCATTAAGCAGTTGATTGCTCTCTATGGCTGCCCCATTCTGGACATTTCATATAAATGGATCATACAACATATTTCCCTTATGTCTGATCCCTTTCACTTAACACATTTTTGAGATTTATACATTGTATAGTATGTGTCAGCGCTTGCTTTTTACCACTGAGTGGTAATCCATCCCATGGTTGCACTACAGTTTGTCCTTTCGCTCTCTGGTAGACCTTTATTCCATTCTCCTGTCTTAGCTATTTCATGGCATGTTGTTATGAACAGGCTGTTCATGGGTCTGTTTGAGCACCCATTTCTAATTGTTTTGTATACAGATCTACAAGTGGAGTTTCCAGATCATCTGCATTTAGTTTTTGGAGGCTCCACCAGACTATTTTAAAGGAGCTGTACATTCCCATCATTAGTGTACAAGGGTCCCCGGATCCTTGTCATTTTCCTCAGTGTTCCCAGTGTCCTAGTGTGACAATCCTACCATTTATAAAGTGGCTAGGACTTACATTACCCTAATGATTACTGTTGTGAAATCTACACACTCTGCTTGGACATTTTGATTTCCTCCTGGACTCTGAAATTAGTTGTTTCTTCTTATTATTGCATTATAAAAACTCAAAATCTAAATTCTTGGGGCTGGAGAGAAGGGTCAGTGGTTGGGAATTCTTACAGTCCTTGCAGAGAACCCAGGGCTCTGTTTCCAGAACCTACCTCAGATGGCTCACAAATGTCACAAATGTTTGTAACTCTAGGTCCTGGGAATTGGATATTTGATGCGCTGTGCCTTCCTCAGGTACCTGCATGAATGTGATGCACATAAACCTCTCTCTCTCTCTCTCTCTCTCTCTCTCTCTCTCTCTCTCTCTCTCTCTCTCTCTCTC
>NC_034603.1:3074870-3081071 GCF_900095145.1 Mus pahari | reverse complement strand
CACACACACACACACACACCTTCTTAAAAAGTCTGGAGTCTTGAATTCATTAGAAAAATCAGGTGATATGGTAACATAAAGGCTGCTCCCCACGCAGCAGCTGCCCAGTTCTAATGGTGGCTGCTTTCTAGACAGAGCACACGGTTTTAGTTCATTTGGTATTTCCTGCACACAAGAATAAGTGAAGGCCACTTAACTTATCACTATAATTTAAGCAAAAAAAAAAAAGTCTTCTCTTTTTATGATAAAAGAGTATTTATCTGCAACTCTTTTTGTTCCTACTAAAAGGGAAAAAAAATGAAATATGTGCACAGAAGTTTAAGCACTTTAATAAAAAAAATTAATCTTTTTTTTTTTTCAAGAAAGAAGACTTTAGTTTGATCTGTTTGCTATGCAGGGGGTAGCTGTGGGTAAAAAGGCTATTTCCGATGCAAATCAGTGACAACAGTGGTGGTGCTCACACACATAGGACGCTCTTCCTGATACTTCTGTGTGTTTAAAAATGTCCTCCTTGAACTCAGAAATCCGCCTGCCTCTACAAAGTGAGTTCCAGCACAGCCAGGGCTATACAGAGAAACCCTGTCTCGAAAAACAAAACAAAACAAAAAAAGTCCTCCTGTGGAGCTCTTCCATGCCCATTTAACCAGGGAGCAAACTGACTGGGTGTTGTACTACTGTTCTGTTCCTAGACTGGAGATTACGACTCAAGGCAGACAGACCCCAGAGCTGCAAGCTGCCAGGCCAGAAAGTTCCTATGATAAGTGCAAGGTTTCCTCTGCAGGGTTAGAAGGCATCCTCTCCCCACACGCTCCTCCGTCCTTCCCTCCGCAGCTGGAGCACGCTGGCTAGATCTACCTTCAATTCGAGTTTTCAGCCCTTTCCTGAGTTTCCAAGGATTCTGGAAGAAGTAAAAATCCAGACAGGGGATGGGAGGACTGGGAAGCAGTCGGGAGCTCCCTGTGGTGGAGGCTCCCATCCCTCAGAGACTCTCTCTCTCTCTCTCTCTCTCTCTCTCTCTCTCTCTCTCTCTCTCTCTCTCCCTTCAGTGTGATTATGACACTGATTGTGCTCCCCAGCTGTGTCTCCAGCCCCCTGCTTACTTCACTGAAGGCTGAGATACTGCCTGACTCCTTTCTATATTGAAGGATGCCTTGTACATAGGCATCAAAGAAATCTTCATTCCAGACAATTAACACATCAAGTTGTCATCAAATCCCCTTAGAGTTCTTCTCTTCCTTGGGAGAAACCAAGCTAAACAAAACCACCAAGCAAACATAATATCCAATGTCCTTGAGAGTGCTGTTAGGAACTGAGGGCCAGGACCAGAGGAGGTGAGAGTTCACCAGGCTGTGTCACCCAAGACGCCACAGCTCTCAGGTACCCATGATCCTTCATGGTCTGAAAGAGGCTCTGCGATCCTCTCTTGCTGCATCTCAGTCTCTGCTCAACAAAGCACCTTTCTCTTTGCGTCCCTAGATTCTGTGAGCAACCAGAACCACCTGTGGAGAATGCTGTCACTGCTCACATTCTGAAAAGTGTTTTCCTCTTAATTCTGTTTAGGATGCCATCTTTGCCCCCTTCCTGCCCCACCCTGGGTCTGCCTCTGCCCCAGGTCTGCGTGTCTGTGAGGCCAATGCTGGCTGGTTCCATCCCTCTATGCCAAGTTCTCCTCCTCCTCCTCCTTCTTCTTCTTTTGGTTTTTCGAGACAGGGTTTCTCTGTATAGCCCTGACTGTCCTGGAACCCACTTTATAGACCAGACTGGCCTCGAACTCAGAAATCTGTCTGCTTCTGCCTCCCGAGTGCTGGGATTAAAGGCGTGTGCCACCACTGGCCGGCTCTATGCCAAGTTCTTAAGACTAGGACCAAGTGTGCATCTGATCAACTAAACACTATCCTTTTTTTTTTTTCTTTCCTTTTACAACAAATCACAATGAGGTACTGTTCCCTTTAGGACTTCATGTTTTCATTCAGCACATTAGCTAAGACAGACGTATAGACAGGTTACATTGGTACCTGGGAGCTCTGATAAGAATAAGGGCAGACCTAAGAGCCCAGATGAACACCCAAACTGGAGTAAGTGGCCAGGAAAGGCTTCTGGTGGCGATTTCCAGACCAGAGTGAGATGGCCAGATACTGCACATGCCTGGATTTGAGGCTTGTCTAAGTCTTTCTTTGAGTTGCTAATAACTAGGAGAACAGGACCAAGCCAGAGTCTCATGACAATTGAGAAACCATTCCTATCTGAAAATGTACCCTAGAGAATATGAAGGATAAAAACAGAAAAAAACTACAGCTCACTTTGTCCATGTCGGAATGAAAATAGGACAAACAAATTGAAAAACAGAAAACCACACCCTTTAACCAGAGGAATTAGAAGCAGACCTTCCTCAGAGAGCCCCTGTACCCTCCTCCCCCTCCCCCTCCCCTCCCCCTCCCTGCTTGTGGACGTTGTACATCGTGGTGCGCACTAGGCTCCGCACCACGATGTACAACGTCCACAAGCAGTGAGCTAAGGCACTCCTTTCTGTGCTCCAGAAGTTTGGGGACCATTCTCATTTCCTTTAAATTTCATTCTCAATTATCTTGGTGCTGAGAATTTTAGATATTTTGAGAGAAATTATCATAACACAAACCAATATCAATACTTATAATAATTATCAAACATTATGAGCCAAATATTGGGAATATATATATATTTGGTTTTTCGAGACAGGGTTTCTCTGTGTAGCCCTGGCTGTCCTGGAACTCACTCTGTAGACCAGGCTGGCCTCGAACTCAGAAATCCGCCTGCCTCTGCCTCCCAAGTGCTGGGATTAAAGGCGTGCGCCACCATGACTGGCTTATATTTTATTCCAAGAACTCAAAGGTAAAATCTATTACACACATACTGTGGGTTAGGAAACTGAAGACTGGTCACTTGGTATAATTCCTCTGGCAGAGTCCATATAGATTCATGAAAAAAAAAGTCTCTCACTGTCCTGGAACCCTTGACGGCATACTCTGGCTGGCCTCCCTCCCCAGAACTGGAATTATATGCATGAGTCACTGTTCCTTGGTATTTTACATGAGTTCTGAGGGTCAGACTCAGGACCTTATGCTTGCGTGGGAAGCACTTTACAGTCTGAGTTGTCTCCCTAGCTGTGCCCAGTGTTTTTAACTGGATTACCGCAGTCCCCCAGGAATTCAGAGAAGTGGCATTTACACAGCAGGCAGGAAGAACGGCTTCTGAGCATTCAACTGACTTGTAGTTGGTTGGTGGGAAAGTCTGGCCTTAAACCCAGCTCTTCCGGACGGCAAGCCATACTTTTTGAGAACAGACATTGGATGAAATACTATTTTTAAAAAGCAGGACCCCTGAGAATCAAGATGGTGGGATTCTCTTTGTCCAGGGACAAAAAATCCTCTTCAATTTGAGTTCTACCATTGCTGTGCTCATCCAATGACCCTGGTGTGTCTTGAGTATCTGCACTGTGCTAGACATTTTTCTTGACAGCCAGGAGACCAGTGAGGAACAGGGCAGCCTGATGAAACCTGCCTTCAGGGAAGTAGCTCATCACTGGGGTGAAGAGGTCGGAGGGCTGGGATCAAGTGCAAGGAAGAGAGTTTTGCCTTTAGGTGTTGTAGGACTCATTGTCCTGAGTGACCTGACAGTGTTTGGAAGACCTGCCTAGGGAAGTGACTCTTGGCAGTGCCCTAGAAGGCTGGAGAGCAGAGAGATCCAGATGGAGACAGGGTAGAGTCCAGCCAGGAGAAGGAGCAGCCAGCGCGTGGCGTGTGAATGTTTGAGTGGACGAATAGTCAGGAGTGAAGGTTGGGAGATGAGTCAATCAAAGAAAGTTAAAGGTTTGAAACTCGAGCCTTGGAGCAGTGTCTCTGGCTGCTGTCGGGAAGCAGGGGTTCTGCTGATTCTCACATCCCCTCTTGCAACTGCTTCAGTATAACACTGACAGCTTTCCGTATCTCTCTCTCTCTCTCATTCTCTCTCTCTCTCTCTCTCTCTCTCTCTCTCTCTCTCTCTCTCACACACACACATGTGTGTGCATGTGTGCGTGTGCGTGTGCGTGTGTGTGTGTTAACTTTAGAAGAGGCAATTGGAAAAAAGGCTACCACTAGATTGGCCTGTCTGTAGGGTGTTGGCTAGATTAATGATTGACGTGGGAGGGTCCGGCACACAGTGAGTGGCACCACCCTGGGCAGGTAGTCTTGGGTGATATAGGAAAGCAAACCGAGGTAGCCATGGAGAACCAATCAGTACACAGCGTTCCTCCATGGTCTCTGCTTCAACAACTGTCTCTGGGTGTCTTAGTCAGGGTTCCTATTCCTGCACAAACATCACGACCAAGAAGCAAGTTGGGGAGGAAAGGGTTTATTTGGCTTACATTTCCATACTGCTGTTGATCACCAAAGGATGCAGGACTGGAACTCAAGCAGGTCAGAAAGCAGGAGCTGATGCAGAGGCCATGGAGGGATGTTCTTTACTGGCTTGCCTCCCCAGGCTTGCTCAGTCCACTCTCTTATAGAACCCAAGACTACCAGCCCAGGGATGGCACCACCCACAAGGGAACCTCCCCCCTTGATCACTAATTGAGAAAATGCCTTACAGCTGGATCTCATGGAGGCATTTCCCCAACTGAAGCTCCTTTCTCTGTGATAACTCCAGCTGTGTCAAGTTGACACAAAGCTATCCAGTACACTGGGTTCCTGCTTAGTCTTTCCTTAAAGGACAGAGACTCAAGACACACAAGCCCAACAGACCCTTTCCCTCCCTAATTCCTTTACCACACCAATAGAATGCAGACAGGCAACTGGGCTCCGCATCCACAGACTCGACCAACCAGAGATGGAAAGTACTCAGAAAAAAAGAGCCTGTGTCTACCCTGAGCATACAGTCTCTTTTTTAACCTTTCTTCTCTAAATAATACAATCTAACAGTTATTAACATACCAATTACAGTGTTAGATATTACAGATATTACAGTTCATCAAGTATAAGAGAATGTGATGTATGTATGTATGAATCCCATAAGAACTCCACAGCACTGTATTATATAAGGACTTCAGCATCTGCAGTCTTTAGTGTCTGTGGGAGTCTAGGTACCAGTCCCCTGTGGACATCAAGGGAGGGTAGTGCAATAAAAATGAATTAGTAGAAAAACAAAATGAAAAATGAGAGCCATAAAACACAGGTTTATGATTGCTAGATTCAATAGCCATAAAACTATTAGTCAAAATGCCCTATTTCCTGTCTCTCACTTGGGAGACAATTTGCAAACAGACCATACTAGAAGAAGCACTGATTTAATGTCCCAGTGAGCACCTGTGTCTGGAAGTATGTGAGACACTCAGCAAGACTACAAGAAGAACCGATGCGGTGAGCAGGGTAACCGGGCACAGGCAGAGCTATGCTACCTACCCAAGCTGGGATGCATGTCCGAATAATACTGGACCGGTGGCTAGATCCACTGGAGAGATGAGAGGTGAGACAGCCAGCCAGACTCGCTGCTCAGAGAGCTTTCTCCCACACAAGGAAGAGTTGAGCAAGGAGTGTTGCACTGAAAGGTTCTAAATCTCAAAAATCACCTGTCAGGATCACTGCTCCCTTCTGAGCGATGTATGGCAGCCAAGTGGTGCCCCAACCAACCATCAGCCTGTCTGATGCCAACTTCAGCCCAACTATTGCAGGAAGAAGGAGGGAGGGAAGGAGGAAGGAGGGGATAAAAATATAAAGTTCAAGACACTGCTTCTAGTTGTATAAATACAGTTGACACATGCGTAATTCAGGTTCAGGTGAGTGACACGGCCTACATATATGCAGATTTCTTTCAAAACATACTATAAATTGAAAAATAAAACAAAAACAAAAAACAAACAAGAAAACTCCTATAGCCAAGAAATAAAAGTATTGCACTGCCCAGTGATACTTTGAAAAAGTGAAGAAAAAGTTAGATATGCCATAAATTCAAAAAATATAGAGATTGTGGTCTGCTTTTAGAATCACAACCATAAATATACACAGACCTATTATTAAATGATAACATTCATGAAATATTTGCCCACCACTCATGGCAGCTTTTGCCATGGAGAGTAGGGTATCAATGCCATAAGCACATCCGTTCTGTACCTCTGTACCCCACATCCGTTCTGTACCTCTGTACCCCACATCCGTTCTGTACCTCTGTACCCCACATCCGTTCTGTACC
>NC_034603.1:2993188-3072655 GCF_900095145.1 Mus pahari | reverse complement strand
GTTCTGTACCTCTGTAGCCCACATCCGTTCTGTACCTCTGTAGCCCACATCTGTTCTGTACCTCTGTAGCCCACATCTGTTTTGTACCTCTGTAGCCTCTGCACCCCCACATTTGTTCTGTACCTCTGTACCCCCTGCATCCCCACGTCTGTTCTGTACCTCTGTACCCCTGCAACCCCATATCTGTTCTGTACCTCTGTACCCCTGCATCCCCACATCTGTTCTGTACCTCTGTACCCCTGCACCCCCACATCTGTTCTGTACCTCTGTACCCCTGCATCCCCACATCTGTTCTGTACCTCTGTACCCCCTGCACCCCCACATCTGTTCTGTACCTCTGTACCCCTGCATCCCCACATCTGTCCTGTACCTCTGTACCCCTGCAACCCCACATCTGTTCTGTACCTCTGTNCTGTACCTCTGTACCCCTGCAACCCCACATCTGTTCTGTACCTCTGTACCCCTGCATCCCCACATCTGTTCTGTACCTCTGTACCCCTGTACCCCCACATCTGTTCTGTACCTCTGTACCCCTGCATCCCCATATCTGTTCTGTACCTCTGTACCCCTGTACCCCCACATCTGTTCTGTACCTCTGTACCCCCTGCACCCCCATATCTTTTCTGTACCCCTGCACCCCCATATCTTTTCTGTACCTTTGTACTCCCTGCACCCCCACATCTTTTCTGTACCTTTTTACTCCCTGTACCCCCACATCTGTTCTGTATTTTTGTACCCTATGCACCCCCACGTCTGTTCTGTACATTTGTACCCCCCTGCACCACTCCCCCACGTTCCAGCTGTGTGCGTAAATGTGCTGAGTATCCTCTTACGTGCTATCACCTCAACACAAACAGTCCATCCTCACAGGAAGCTGCACACCTCTGTAAAGAGGTGCTCTCATGGTTGGAGACAACTCTGTATCCTTTATTACACATACCTACATATGTACTAATTGACCGTTCATGTTACCTGTGAAGCTTCTGGTCAACAGCCGGGCAAGGAGTGACTTGGGCTCAACTAGGTGCTTGAGTCAAAGGTCACCGTCTGTAGCTGCATTAGCAAGCTCTGCAGTTTAGGTTAGTGCCTAAAGACAGTGACCACTGAAGCCAGTCACAGCACCCCCACGGCAGCCACAGTCACTCACCCCAAGTACATTAGCAACTCTCCAAGGGTGAAAAGAAAGCCTGAACTATAAATAAATAGCTTCAGTTTCCAAGCTCTCCCACTTATGATGGTCACACTCCAGCCATATGTGAGCAATCTAAGGCTCTTGGGACGTTCGGACTCACCCAACTAAGCGAACGGCTGACGGGGGTTTCCAGCATGTTTTGTGAACATGGACCTGCACTTTCCTCTAGTTTGCCTGCTTCCTCTCCAGCTTTGCCAAGCTGCTGGTGAGGTGAGAGACTACAGACCTGGGCTGAGGGAGGGGCGGGTTGCAAAAGTCCCTGGGAACCATGTGACACTGCTAAGGAGTTCCCCTTGGCTGGACCACCCAGGGAGGAAACCCTCATGCCCAGCAAGCCTGTATATGTTGGACCAAGCCAAAATAAAACTCTATCAAAACATAGGTACCAAACCTATAAATAAACAAACAAGAAGAGGTGCAACTAAGTGGTCAAAGAATAGCACAGGCTGTGAGATATTTCCGTGGGTAAATGTGCTTGCCTCCAAGCCTGATGACCAGCATTCAGTCCCAGGGCCCGAAGGTAGAAGCAGAGAACCAACTCCTGCAACTTGTCCTCTGACCGCCACATGAACACCTAGACACGTGTGCACCCACAATACACACACTCATAAATAAACAAACTATTAAAATAGAAAAAGGTAATTGTTTACGAGAGAGAGAGAGAGAGAGAGAGAGAGAGAGAGAGAGAGAGAGAGAGCTGTATTGTATAAATTACCCAGCAGACCTGACTGATGCGCAGTCTGGCCCTGTTGTGATGTCAAGGTAAGTTACCACCCACTGAACTTAATGTATGCTCAGTGCTTGCTCCACATTATCTTACTCCAGACCTGATCTTCACAAAAACCAGAGGAAGGAGGTCTGGCCTCCTATTTTGCAGAAGAAAACGCTAAGGTTCAGACAGTTAAATGACAACGCTAAGGTTCAGTCAGTTATTAGTTTCAGATCTAGTAACAGGAGAAGACAGAAGTCAGAATTGACACTGGAGATCACTGGCATCCAGAACCTGAACTCTCAAGCTGATTCATTCTCTCTCTCTCTCTCTCTCTCTCTCTCTCTCTCTCTCTCATGATAGACTTGATGTTTGAACCAATAAAGTGGTAATACAAGTGTCCTTGAAACTGACCAGGGGCTCCAGCACTGGTCATGTTTGGCGTGCCTGGTCCTCCTTCCGGCACTAAAATAAATGATAGACAAGGCACCTCCCACATTCCCTTTGACAAACCGTCTGGGAAGACTATGATGGGCTTGCCAGGCAAGCATGTGCTCTCCTGGTTCTTTATGACCTCAACTGGGAAAGGACCCTCCACTGGAGGCTGGGTGAGTCACAGCTATCTAGCCCACAGACAAGGAGACACATGCGATAGAGTGTGATTCCTGCAGGATATCTGTGGTTCATGTGGTCGTGGAAGTGGCAGAGGGTGGCAGGTGAGGGTGTGAGGGAGTGGGGGTGCATTATCAAGACAGACCCAAGAAAGGATAAGAACTGAAATACGCCTTTTGTGTCCACCCTGAAACAGGAGACTTTGGATAATTCCACTGAACCAGGCACCAACATTTCACTTTGTAACAATCCAGTGTTACAGCTGCAGCCAGGCTGTGAAAACAGACATCTTTACTGTAGGGGAGATGCTTGGTAGCAAGTCAAGAGAAGCCCCATTTCTCTCCTAGCTCAACCTCAAGCAAGAAGACAAAGGCATAATGGATGGAGCAATTACTGGTTGAGGTGACTCTTTGGGGGCATAAAAGCAAGGATGAGTCAGAGAGGAGGTGGGAGAGGGGATCCATTGATCTCAAAAGAAAACTGTGGGCACATTTAAACTGGGTAATTTATCAGTGAGAGCTCACCATAGTGTGGGCAAATATGGATGAAGGAGAGTTATGAAGGTGTATCTGTAGCTAAAACCTAGACAGTTAAGGAGAAGAAAATAGAACCTAAAAACAAGACATAATTGACAAGCTCTGCCTGATGATGCAAAGAACTTGAAAAGAGATGCAGCCGTCTGCATCCCCAGAAGGGAAGAACAAGAGTAACAAACTATCAGTGGATCTGCTGTCTCTTCTGTTGCTATGAAAAAAATGGCAGACAAAAACAACTTAAGGATGGAAAGACTCACAGTTCACAGGTACAACCGTGGGGACAGGGCATCATGGCAGAAGATGGGCAGATACAGTCATGGGGGTGGGGCATCATGGCAGAAGACTGGGGCAGATACAGCCATGGGGCGGGGCATCATGGCAGAAGACTGGGGCAGGTACAACCATGGGGCGGGGCATCATGGAAGAAGACTGGGGCAGATACAGCCATGGGGCGGGGCATCATGGCAGAAGACTGGGGCAGATTTAGCCATGGGGCGGGGCATCATGGAAGAAGACGGGGCAGGTAGAACCATGGGGCGGGACATCATGGAAGAAGACTGGGGCAGATACAGCCATGGGGCGGGGCATCATGGAAGAAGACGGGGCGGTTGGCCACGTTGCATCCCTCTCAGGAAACAGAGTAAAGGAATGCGGAAGGAATGCAAGCTGCTACTTAGGTCCCTTTCTCCTTTTTACTCAGTCCAACACTGCAGCCCACGAAATGGTGCTGTCCACGTTTAAGGTGGGTCTCCCGATCCTGGTTAACAAAATCTCAGAGGTTTGTGTCTATGGTGACTCTAAATCACATCAAGTAGTTAATAGTGGTCAGGCATATGATACTTTTCCTGGGTCTGCCCCTGAATGCTTTACCTATAGGAAGGCTCTCTCTGGAGGCGGAGTTTTAGATTAGGAAGATGAGGGTACACTGACGAATAGGAATGGTCGGTGTTCCATTGCCTTCCTACATTAAACACACACTCTTCAAGTGCGGTTACTTTTCAGTACTCAAGGGATTGGCCTGAGTGTAAAGAGGACATCTGTAAACAAGGACATCTGCTATGGTTTGAAAAGAAAATGTCACCCATGGACTCATGTTTTAAATGTTTGTTCCCCAGATCTTGGAGCTATTTGGAGAGGCTGTGTGAAGCTTCAGGAACTACGGTCCCACTGGAGGAAGTGGGACACTGATAAGGAAGCCCTTGTGGGTTCTTATCTCTGGGTGCCTTCCTGTGCTACTTTACTTCCTGTTTGCTGCTAACCCCCCTCTATCTCCCGCGCCCCTCACCCCACACACAGGTGTTCCGACATCTGCCAAAACACATGGGCTGCACTGGCCGGTTTTATGCCAACTTGACACAAGCTAGGATTATCTGAGAGGTGAGAACCTCAAGAGAGAAAATGCCTCCATAAGATCAGACTGCAAGCAAGCTTTTGGGGCATTTTCTTAATTAATGATTGATGGGGGCTGGGGGGGGGGGCTAGTGCATTGTGGGCAGTGCCATCTCTGGAGTGATGGTCCTGGGTCCTATAAGAAAGCAGGCTGAACTCAAGAAGTTAGACTCCAGAGAACCAAAAAACCCTTAAATTAAAAAATGGGGTACAGAGCTAAACAAATAATTTTCAACTCAGGAATATCAAATGGCCGAGAAACACCGAAATAAATGTTCAACATCCTTAGTCAACAGGGAAATGCAAATCAAAACAACCCTGAGATTCTACCTCACACCAATCAGAATGGCTAAAATAAAAAACTCAGCAGATGCTGGCAAGGATGTGGAGAAAGAGGAACACTCCTTCATTGCTGGTGGGATTGCAAGTAGGTATGACCACTCTGGAAATCAGTTTGGCGGTTCCTCAGAAAACTGAACATAGTACTACCTGAGGACCCAGCTATACCATTCCTGGGCATATCCCAAAAGATGCTATGACATATAAGGACACACACTCCACTATGTTCATAGCAGCCTTATTTATAATAGCCAGGAGCTGGAAAGAACCCAGAGGAATCAATACAGAAAATGTGGTACATTTACACAATGGAGTACTACTCAGCTATTAAAAACGATGAATTTGCAAAATTCTTAGGCAAATGGATAGAACTAGAAAATATCATCCTGAGTGAGGGAACCCAATCATAAAAGAACACACATGGTATGCACTCAGTGATAAGTGGATATTAGCCCAAAAGCTCCAAATAACCAGGATACAATTCACAGACCACATGAAGCTCAATAAGAAGGGAGACCAAAGTGTGGGTGCTTTGGTCCTTCTTAGAAGGAGAACAAAATATTCACAGGAGCAGAGATAAAGTGATAAATATACAGAGATAAATATACAGAGATAACGTGTTGAGCAGAGACTGAAGGAAAGGCCACCCAGCAACTGTCCCACCTGGAGATCCATCCCATATACAGTTACCAAACCCAGACACTATTGTGGATGCCAAGAAGTATATGCTGAAAGAAGCCTGATATGGCTGTCTCCTGAGAGGCCCTGCCAGAGACTTAAAAATACAGAAGCAGATGTTTGCAGTCAACCATTGAACTCAGTGTGGGGTCCCCAATAGAGGAGTTAGAGAAAGGACTGAAGGAGTTTGTAACCCTATAGGAAGAACAACAATATCAACCAACCAGACTCCCCAGAACTCCCAGGGACTAAGCCATCAACAAAGGAGTATACATGGCTCCAGCTACATATGTAGCAGAGGATGGCCTTGTCATGTATCAATGGGAGGAGAGGTCCTTGGTCCTATGAAGGCTCAATAGATGCCCCAGTGTAGGGGAATCGAGGGCGGGGATGTGGGAGTAGATGGGTGGGCGTTGGAACACCCTCATAGAAGCAGGAGGAGGGGGAATGTGACAGGGTGTGTCCGGGAGGGAGGGAAACCAGGGAAGGAGATAACATTTGAAATGTAAATAAAGAAAATATCCAATTTTAAAAAAGGAAAGAAAGCAGGCTGAGCAAGCCATGGGGAGCAAGCCAGTAAAAGCAGTACCATGGCTTCTGCATCAGCTCTTACTTCCAGGGTCCTGCCCTGTTTGAGTTCCTGTCCTGACTTCCTTCAGTGATAGGCTACAACGATGGGCATACACACCAAATAAAACCTTTCCCTCTCAACACACTTCGAGTCATTGTGTTTCATCACAGCAATAGAAACACGAACATGCAGGTCAAACATTCACAGACCGGACCCTCGGACAGTATGAGCCAAACAGATCCTTTTTCATTTAAATGGTTTCTGCCAAGTATTTGGTCAAAGAGATGAGAAAAGTAACTAACACGGAAGATCCATCGTCCTTGGGGAGCTGGGGGAGATACTCTAGACCCCCCAAAATGACCTTGATGAAGCTGCTTGTTATTCGTTAAGTCTGTTTCTCCACTTGCCAAAAGAAGAGCCCTGGGTTTAATGATTTCTGGGCACCAGGTACCACATGGTGGTGTGTAGAGGCAGCACGGGCTCCAGAGGCAGGTGACTGGTAGCCCAAGCTCTTTGTTCAACCAGTGTCCTGGCAGTGGGTACAGCACATGTGTGAGTCTCAGCTTTGCCATCCACCAGTGGGGGTAATCATGGTGTGAACCAAGCCCAGTCAGTGCCTTCCAATTAAAAAGTCCAGGAACTCCCGGTGCGGAGTAGAGACACCGTGCATGTTTCCGCTAGTCCTTCAAGGCAGCTCAGTGAGCAAGCAGGCAGCTCTGAGACTGGAAACCAGCCAGCACTGTCACTTTCTGCCCAGGACTTTGGACAGGTTGCTTGACCTCTCTAAACCTGTTTCTCTCATTTAAAATGCTGTGGGGCTTGCCAGAATCAAATGAAATATATTACATATGTGGAGTGTCATCCTACAGTTAGAATACATATATGCAGCTGCATATAACACTCAGAGGGCACCTCAGAATGGTCTCAGATTTGTCTCCTATAGACCAGTGGTTACTGGGATTTTAGTGACTATACTACTGCCACTGTTTTCATCCAAACAGGATTGTACCCCTAAACCACTAATAAGATCTATTTACCTCAGATATCCTAATCACCAAGAATTGCCGACCCCAGTCCTCACGACCTCAATATATTGCCCTAACTGCTGTTAAAGCCCGGTCAGGACAGCATAGCAAGCACAAGAAACTCAAATGACGGGAGAAGGAAGCCACTAATTTAAATGAATAGCTTTGGCAAAGGGTGCTCTCCCCTAGGGTGTGAGGGAGATAATGGTGGCCAGTGTTTGGAGGCTGGAGCCTGCCTGTTGTATGCTGCCTCTAGGGCCAAGCATTGCTATAGCAACAAATGACTTAGCAACAGCTTTGAACAGACTGCTTCTTTGAAAGAATTTACATAATAGAGATTCTGGCTACAGTCTCTCTAGAAGGGAAAACAGGACTTTTCTTGTCCTCTTAAACATTAAGGACATTTGAAGGACCAATCCCTTCTCAAAAGCTGTGCTGTAAGTGGGTGGGGAGGCCAGAAGGCTGTGCATTACAGTACTGGCAGTAGTTTCCTAAGAGATTAAAGGTGAGCCTTGATTTCTTTGGGGGCACACACGTGGTGGTTAGAGACTTTCTTCCCTACTTTTCTTTTTATTTAAAGTAATATTTCTATTTCATTTCTGAATATCATGATATTTTATTCATCCATCTTTTATATTTCATTTCCCTATCATCAAATATAATTGTGAATTGAATATATTTAAGATTTATTTTTTTATTAATTCTTAGCTAGCACATAACTATGCATAATGATGCAGTGCCATGTGAGATTTTGATACATGGATGCCCTGTATAATGTTTAAAATAAGCTAAGCAGGCCCATCTCCACAAATGTCACTTATTTATGGTGAAAGCTTTCAGTTATTTTAGTAAAAAATTTAACCTTAAAAATAATACACTGAGCAGAGTGCACAAGCCTAGCAATATGGAGAAGGTATCTGTGGCCCAGGGCAGGATTTGACCTAGCATTGGTGGAGAAATGTCTTTGGGGGCTTCACAAAACATAGCTGTCAACATCTGATGGGAACACCCCAAAGGTCAGTCAGTGAGAGCTGACCTCTTGTTGAGGAGTGAGTTCGGATCCTGTTGTGCCTACCCGGTGAGGACCATTCCCATTTGTCATTTCTTAACTCAGAAGTGCATGGAGCCATCTCCCAAGACCAAAGAGTGGGCAAAGCATAACAGTGACAATCTGTGTAGGTGTGGGGTGAAGGTTTCACACGACTCTTGTGACTTCTGGGGGAAATGAGATTGAAGAGACAGCACAATGCCTGAGAGTGTGTATTTCTGTGGTTGCTATTGCATTGTATCATTATGACAAAGCCTCTCAAGTGAGTGATTTAAAAGAAAGAGATGCTTATAGGGTTCACAGTTTCAGAAAGGTCAGCACACAGTCCTTCAGTCTCGTTGTTCCAGGCCGGTAGCAAGGCCATTTGTAACTGTGGGTGAGATCGAGGAAGCTGCTCACGTCAAAACATCTGGGAAGGACCAGGATCTGAAGATCCCTTCAGGGGCACAGCACCCAGCAATGATCTAAGTGTCCTTGGCTATGCACCACCCCCTGAGGTTCTATGACCTACCAATACTGCTAACAACAAAACTTGTTAGCACTTGGACCTATAAGACATGTTTCAGATCCTAACAAAGAATTTGGTGGTTTGGGAAACAATATTTTTTTCTGATATGCTGTTTCAGTAGTAAATATTATATGACTGGGAAATAAGGGAGGAGGGAATGCAAAGGGAAAGGACTCTAAGACGGAAAACTTGGGTTTGGACCAAGGAGGTTTGTGGCTTTCTGGGGAGTCCTCAGGCTTCCTTGATCTATTAGACCATTTGTCTTGCTGTAGCTGCAGCTCTGGCCTAGTCATGCTCCGCCCGACACACATCCCCGTGCCTACCCAGGAACCCAGCTTGGGACACTTCGTCTGCTAAGTCTTCCCATCCGACTTCATTGTTTAATTTTGTCAGTGCCATGAATTAAGAAGGAAAGATCAGATTTATTAATTCCAGCCCTGCTCCATGATTGTGCCTAGAGGCTTAGAGACACACTGTAAATCACAAAGAATAACAATTATAATAAAGAATAGTTCTCTGTTGAAAGCTGCCTTAGGGGACATCTGTCAACTTGTTGGGGACCTCCAGAGATCCAGCTTCCTCTTTCTTCATTCCAGAAAAAACTATGGGGAAAGAAGTCTGTGAGTGACAGAAACTTCGGGGCCAATAGAAGAGAGATTCTCAGTCTGACCCTTTTCTTGGCTAATCATGCAATTTCTTATCCTTAAAATAAAAGAATTAAAAGATATTAACATATGTCAACAGAGAAAGCCAACTGTGATCCTCACAACAGCCCAACATTCTTTTTTTATTAGATATTTTCTTTATTTACATTTGAAATGTTATCCTCTTTCCTAGTTTCCCCTCCAAAACCCCCTCCCCCTTCCCCCTCCCCCTGCTGAACAACCCACCCATTTCCACTTCCTGACTCCTATTCCCCTATACTGGGGTATAGAACCTTCACAGGACCAAGGGCCTTCTTCTGGCATTGATGACCGACTAGGCCATCCTCTGCTACATATGCAGCTGGAGCCATGAGTCCCACCTTGTGTACTCTTTGATTGGTGGTTTAGTCCCAGGGAGCTCTAGGGTACTGGTTAGTTCATATTGTTGTTCCTCCTATGGGGCTGCAAACCCCTTCGGCTCCCCGGGTACTTTCTCTAGCTCCTCCATTGGGGACCCTGTGCTCAATCCAATGGATGGCAGAGCATCCATTTCTGTATTTGTCAGGCACTCAGTCCAACATCCTTAAAGAACCCTCATTTTGTACAGGCAGAAGTCAAAGCCTTCAAGATGGTAATTGCCATTTGAATGCACAGCATGGCCCTGGGCTTATACCCAGAAAGAACCACATTATGCTGAGGTGTTAGGAACTTCTGGGTTCTTCTTAAAAATCCTTTCTGAGCACTGCATTTCAGATCCCCCAATGTGGCCTTGATGTAAGGAATGGGCCACTGAAAATGTTTTGAGTAAACCTTGTCCTCTATACTTGCTTCCTTATGTAGAAACTGGGGAGGATTTCTCACCAGCCATGGATCAGCCTGGATCAGGTGCAAACCTAAAGTTAGGGGTCCTTCCTTCCCACCAATTTCTCTTTTCATGGTTTCAGTTACTTGTCATCAAACATGTTACTACTGCCTTAAAAGTACACAGAATGCATATTATTAAAATATTTAGTAGAAAATTCCAGAAATAAAGTAGTTTGTAAGTAGTAAATAACTTTCATTTAACCATTGTGATGGCTGGTTTTAATGTTAGCTTACCACAAATTAGAATCAGCTAAATAGAAAGCCTCAAATGAAAATTGGCCCAATTCCTTTCATTAATATTAGTGGGCTCAGACCAATGTGGTTGATGCATTCACCAGTCCTTAGTTGGATAAAAAAGCAAGATAACCAAGCCATGGTGTGGTGGTTTAACTATGCTTGGCCCAGGGAGTGGCACTATCAGGAGGTGTGGCTTTGCTGGAGTGGGTGTGTCACTGTGGGCGTGGGCTTAAAGAGTGTCTTAGTTAGGGTTTTACTTCTGTGAACAGATACCATGACCAAAGCTGAGAGTTCTACATCTTCATTGGAAGGCTGCTAGGACAAGGCTATTAAACCCCACACCCACAAGGCCACACCTACTCCAACAAGGTCACAACTCCCAACAGTGGCACGCCCTGGGCCAAGAATATATATACAAACCATCACAGAGAGCTTCCCCTAGCTTCCTGAGGAAGCCAGTCTTCTCCTGTTTGCCTTCAGAACAAGATGTAGAACTGTCAGCTCCTCCGGTGCCATGTCTGCCTGGATGCTGCTATGCTTCCTGCCATGATGCTAATGGACTGAACCTCAGAACCTGGGAACCAACCCCAAGTAAATGTTGTCCTTTTAAGAGTTGCCTTGGTCATGGTGCCTGTTCACAGCGATGAAAACCCTAATTAAGACACATGGAGAGAAGCTAGACAGTAAGTCCCTTCACGATCTCTGCTTCAGTTTCTGCCAGTGCGTTTCCACTTGCCCTCCTTCTGACTTCCCTCAGGGATGGGCCACAGTGGGGAAGGACAAGTCAAATGAGCTCTATTGCTCCCAAGTTGCTTTGATCAGAGTGTTTTATCACAGCAACAGAAAGCAAACCAGTGCAAACAGATTGTAATTGTCTTATTTTGCTATTGAGTTGACTAGTCTCTCACTATGCCTAATGTATAGAGTCAGCTTTATCATAGGCATGCACATACTTCGGGAGCAGAAGCCCTGAGGAAGTAAAGCAGAGGTGGATGTCCCATGTCATGGGACTGGTCATGCTCATTCCCCTTTCCCAAACTGACCTAATAAACATGTGTCTACGTGTCTGTCTGTCCTTTCTTCATTCCCTCACCAACCCCTGGCCAGGGTTCTGGGACCCAAGCCACACAGGACATGAAGTACATAAAAGAAAATTCAGAGTATATAAAGAGTTTGGTATTATCTAAGGTTCAAGCATCCCCAATGAGTCTTGCAATATACCTCCCCATAAGGATAAAGGGGTTGAGTCTCTGGGCAAAGTAGAAAGTAAGACTTGACTTCAGCCACAACCAGCTCAGCCTAGTCAGAGAGAAAGAATGGCAGACTAACGCAATGAGTGTTTAGGGGGTCTCAATAATGCGAGTGACAGGCTGAGAGGGTGTAGGGGAAATGAGGTCTCAGGAAAATTTCTTGACAATCTCAGAAATGAGGTATAGGCACATAAAGTAGCTGCTGCCTGGTGATCGAGCCTGAGCCCCACCCTAGGCTTCTCCAAGCCTCATTGTCCTCAGGTGTAAAGTGGGTATAATCCTTTCTGGGGCTCTACTAATGGAATATGAGAAATTGTAGGTCATGCCTAAGAGCTCCAGTCTCTGACCACTATCTCCTGCCACCAGGCTCACTCATATTCTACCGCCTGTCTTGTGTTCATCTTGTTTCCACCTCCACCACCAGTTTAAGTAAACCACTGTCAGTGTTTTGCTTAAACTCCATGTACTGGCTAATTTTGTGTCAACTTGACACAGCTGGAGTTATCACAGAGAAAGGAGCTTCAGTTGGGGAAATGCCTCCATGAGCTCTAGCTGCAGGGCATTTTCTCAACTAGTCACCAAGGGGGAGGGCCCCTTGTGGGTGGGACCATCTCTGGGCTGGTAGTCTTGGGTTCTATAAGATAGCAGGCTGAGCAAGCCAGTAGAAGCAAGCCAGTAAAGAACATCCCTCCATGGCCTCTGCATCAGCTCCTGCTTTCTGACCTGCTTGAGTTCCAGTCCTGCATCCTTTGGTGATCAACAGCAGTATGGAAATGTAAGCTGAATAAACCCTTTCCTCCCCAACTTGCTTCTTGGTCATGATATTTGTGCAGGAATAGAAACCCTAAGACACTCCACAAGATACCCTCCTAACTGTATTCTGTGTCCTCTACATCTGTGGGAACTAAAAAAAGGGGGGCCCTGGGGAAGTGGGGGAAGGGGGAAGACCCACACCCCGCCAGAGTTCCACCTATACTCTGGTCAGTCAGGCGTGGGAAGGTTGCAAACTACCTTCCACTCATCCCTGGGTGGGCATTCCTCTTTTCCACTCATCAGGGGGTGACCAGGGGCAGCCCTACTTGGGGACCCTGGAGCTACTTTGCTAAAGCCACCAGGGTTATAGGAGAGAGTGATGAGGGAAGAGAGGTTCCCAACACCTGTGAGAGTGTGCACAGCCTTGATGAGCAGAGACTCTCTATGGTTTAAGAGCTTTATTATAGAAATGCAGGGAGAAAGAAAGGAGGGAGAGAGAGAGAGAGAGAGAGAGAGAGAGAGAGAGAGAGAGAGAGAGAGAGAAGGCTAGAGAGAGAGAAGGCTAGAGAGAAAGAGGGTAAGAGGGAGAGAAGAGAGGAGAAGACAAAGAGAAAGGAGAAAGGAGAGAAGACAAAGGGAGAGGAGAGAGGGAGGGGTAAGAAGCAAGAGAGACAAGTAAGAGAGCAAGCAGTAAGAGAGAGAGGTGGGGCTGAACAGCCCTTTTATGGTCTTTACTGTTGCTAGGTAACTGGGGAGGAGTTTAGCCTGAAGGTCAGAAGTTTGGGCCATTGCCTATGTGACTACTGACCATGCTTCTCTTGTGGGGCCTGTGGGGGTGGTAACTTAGGCAGGAGCCAGAGTTCCAGGAGCATGAGGGAACACCTACTGTGTCATGAAGGTGAATTATGACCATCAGGGTTCAGGCCTCAGCTCAACTGGAAACCAGCTTGCAATTCCCCACATACATCCTCACCATATTCTCTATTAGGAAGCCAGGTCGCCTTTTCAAACCTCAGATTTGATAATGTTAACTACCACTATTACCATGCTCCTCATACATAAGACCCCCTAGTGATTTCTGTCAAGAGGGGAGAGAGAGAGAGAGAGAGAGAGAGAGAGAGAGAGAGAGAGAAGAAGAAGATGATAGATAGATAGATAGATAGATAGATAGATAGATAGATAGATAGAAGACAGATGATAGATTAGATAGATAGATAGAAGATAGAGAGATGGTAGATAAATAGATGACAGATAGATAGATAGATAGATAGATAGATAGATAGATAGATAGATAGATAGATAGATAGATAGAAGACAGATGATAGATAGAAGATAGAAGATAGATAGATAGATAGACAGATGACAGATAGATAGATAGATAGATAGATAGATAGATAGATAGATAGATAGATAGATAGATAGATAGATAGATTCCTGATGGTCCTGCCTCCTTTTGCCCTATACTCTTGCTCTATAGCCTGCTGGTGTGGTTGTCTCTCCAGTCTGTAGGATGCAGTGTTTTTTGTTTTTTGTTTTTTTACCACAATGCTCCCTCTGCCTGAAGAGTTCTTTTCTTCTCACACCAGGTCGGGTGTCCCTTCCTCAAAGAAGCCACTTCAAGAAGCCACCATGTCCATATCACATCTCTCAAGATATGTCTCCTTCCACACCACAGATGATGTCTACTTAAATGGTCACTTCATATGTGCTATCATGTATCATCATCTTGGTTTGTATAAGTAACTGCACTCCATAAAGTTTACACAGCAGTAAACCCTCCTAATGATGGACTACCTATCCCGTCCTTCGTCCTTAGCATCACAGGACTGTGTTAGCATGGTCTGGAAACTCCGGACTGTCTCCTCCACATCATGGCCTCCCAGATAGCTGAAGACCTGTCCATCTGGACTCAATGCTACGTGCATGAAGTATAACATAATGATTGACAATGAAGACAGGGAAGACTGGCTATATGAATAAATAATGGCAGTTTGGGTTGTGTGTGTGTGTGTATGTGTGTATGAGAGAGTGTGTGCGTGTGTGTGAGAGAGAGAGTGTGTGTGTGTGTGTGTGTGTGTATGTGTGTGTGTCTGTGTCTGTGTGTGTGTATGTGTGAGAGAGTGTATGTGTGAGTGTATGTGTATATGTGTGTGTCAGTATGTGTGTGTCTCTGTGTGTGAGTGTGTGTGTGAGAGAGTGTGGTGTGTTTAACTGAAATATAATTTATCAGTCTGACAGTAGCAATCCTAAGACATCCCCTTGTACAAGAGATGGTCGGCAGAGGGGCCCCACAGGAGCGATAGTTGAAGTCAAGTCAGGGAAGCTGTGACGAGATCTTAGGTCCTATCCCCAAATCTCCCAGGACAGCTCAGCGACTGTGCCACTGGTCAGGCTGCAGGGTACTATGGCATTCTAGCCTACCACGTCCTCACACTGCCTGGTCTGGCTTCAATAAACGTGTTCACAGAGAGGCAACCACAGCCCATCCAGATTATTTTGATGTAGATCCACTGCTCATTCCTGGAATTGTCGTTTTCAAGCTAGAAGAATTTGTAATCAAGAGCTCACAGTTTGGAAGGACCGCTCAAGAGTGTTAGGGGGGATCAGCTTTCTCTGGGGGCTGCCTTTTGCTTGCCAGTCAGTAGTTTTATTTCCATTTTAATTTTCAGAGCATCCATCCCCCCAGCAACAGCCTGCAGTTTGGAATTCATGGCTCTGTTGTGTGTTTACCCATGGTGCTTGCTTGTAATTGACAAATTTAAATTCTGGTCATATTTCATTTATTACCCAGACCCAGGGAAAATTCCTAGGCGAAAACCTAATTACAGTGGAAGTGCCACAAGGTAATTGCTGAGAAAGAAGTCCTGCAGTGCAGGGCTAAATATTTCATCTACCCATAAAATGATTACCCTGACAAGATTCTGAAAAATAATAAAATCTGTTTAATAAAACAGAAGCAAAATACCAGTGTTTTTACACACAAAGTATTAAAACATCCTTCATTTTCGACAGATCCTAAGTCATCTGATTTTTATTCAGATCATGAGCCACAGCTGAGATAGTCCCAAGGTCCCCGTACACACAGTTGTCATGAAGCTTGGGGTCTGGTGTAGCTTTTAGAGCAGCATTGAGTCTGCTCTCTATTGCTCAATGAGCACTTTGGCAGGATTATAGCTCTGCCCTTAGTTTGGGGTTGCTGTGTGCGGATGGCTTTAATTCACTCCTTCGGCCCAGCCGCCCCTTTCCTTAGAGATCTCAGAAGGTGTGTAGCTTCTACTGCCAAAGCCTGGCTTAGCGTCCTGCAGAGTACCAGGGGCAACACTTGTTTTAACTCTTCTGACCTTTTAGGGCGCTGCTTTGGCCAGAGCTAGCCTGCTCATCCAGTTGTTAAATCAAGACATTGAACACCACCAACTGTGTGTTGGGAACAGGGCTAGGCAGAGAGGGCAGAGGGTTCTAGAGGGACAGTGATCTCCCTTAATAGAAAGACAAGCTCGAAACCCAATAACAAACACACAGATACAGAGATGGAAGCATTCCCCAAACACTAGTAAATATTGCATGGAAGCAAAGAAGGGGCTGCAGTGGAGAATGCAGTGATGTGAGATGTCTGGCATGCTCCCTAAAGCACAATAGGAGTCCATCTGTGAGGCTCAGAAGGAAACAACTGTCTCACAACTGTTGGCAGCATGTACCAGGATTCAAAGAGAGAGGGAATAAAGGCTCAGAATGAGGGTTTGTTCTCAGTGCAGGGCTCAGAAAGGGAAAGGACATGATCTAATTTTCACTCCAACAGCTTATCCCATGTCCTGTGGAGGGGTATCCCAGGAGGCAGCAGTAGCTGTGAGATGCCAGCGAGGACATCCTGCAGGGACCATGGGTTGGAAAGTTCTACACCGCATAACAGCAGAGACAGAAGTAGGGAGAGTTTTGTGTACACAAACGCTCTAGACTTTCCATTATTGTAGTAATTAAAACTAGAGAAAAAGCAATAAAAAAGCCCCAGAAACAAAAGGAGTGAGCTAAATTGGAAAGATCTGGAAAGCGTGCTCTCATTTCTTCTTCCTACCTCAGTGATCAAAGCTGACATTGTGGGTCTGTCTCCATCTAAACTGAGGTAGGTGTTCCACCCAAACACTTTGCTGTCTACTGAAGTGGATCTTATTGAGATCTGGAATTATATAAATATCTAAAGAGGAAAAAAATGTTCCCAGATGTAGTAAGTTACATGGTGGTTATGCATTTGAGCCTTGCAGAGGTTAACCAGCAGAGCTGTAAGCCAGCACTCCTTCAGGTGAAGGGATGTGTGCTAGGCACACAGACCGTCTAGGTCACAGACCGTCTAGGTCACAGTAGAGATGGCAGAAATTGGACATGGAGATTCAGAGGGCCCCTCCTTAGATTTGCCAAGTCACTCATCAAGGTGAGTCCCCGAATCTACTTTTTTACACACCTGATGAGTAACTATGGTACAGTGTGAGGTTTGAGGAGCTCTACTTGAAGGTGGGTGATTTACCATGTTGAGCAGTGATCAGAAGAATTTAAAATAAAGAGAAGGTTCTAGGGGTTAAACCACAACCAAATAAATGCACGAAGTCGGCTTTATATCTTTAATGATAAGCGTTAACAATCCTTGCCAGGATGCTCTTGGATATTCTCCCAAATCTGCTTTTATACACATATACTATTTTTCATAACAAAAGATGGGCATGCTTATATTCTAGGGTAATTGACTTCATTCTCCTAATAAATCCCTTCATAAAGATGGTCATTCCTCACTCCATGAACAGCTGATGCAGAGGCAAGGCAGTGGGAGAGCATGGCGCCCAGAGGGAGGCGACATTAGATCAGGATCTATGTCTTTAATAAACAAAGCAAGTATTGTTATGGGATGGATGGCTGACATAATAGAATTGGAAACATATTTTATTTTGGGACAGAGACAGGTATCCTCTGATTGGTGGATTTCTGAAAATAAACACAACTTGTGTCATGGAAATGCCTTGCTAGATAAAGGGATAGCTAAGAAGCCAAGCACAAAGAATGTTCAAGCATTAAGGCATGGCAGGCAACTGGTAAACACGGTGCCTTGTTGGGTAGCGGCAGCTTCCTCCGACAGCTAGCCCCTTGCTTGCCTCACAGGGACACTGGAGGAGGAGGAGAACCTAATTCTGTCACAGTAAGTGTATCCACATTAATATTTTGAATACCGCGTGGGAAGGCTTCATCTTTCTCTTGGCTTCTGTACCCACTGACTAGAAGGCTCCACACTGCTGTGTTCACAGTTGAAGTGTTTGAGTTAGAGATATGCCAGATTTAGCAAACAGAAATGCAGGAGTCCTAGTTAAGTTTGAATCTTGGACAAATTGTAAAATTTCAGTCTAAGTGTGTCATGCAAGACACTAGAAGCTTTCTGTTGTTTCTGTAAAATTTCAATTTAGCTGAATCTCCTCTCTTTTACCTGGCAGTCTTCTCTGAGTAGCTCCCTGTCCCAGAGGGACAGAGAAGTTGGGGCACAATGTAGATTTGCATTACTGACATCATTTTGCATTTCTCCCAGGGAAGGTGTTTCCCTGGGAGAAAGAACAAGTGTCTGCCCACACCAGCAGTGGGCAAAGACTAACTCTCACTTTCTATCCCAGCAGCTAAGGTCACCCAATTGCTTCATGTGACATGTGTGTAAGCCCTGGTCACCTGGACACAGGACATTTTCCTGCTCGGTGCCTGGTGACGCCTATAACAATGCTAGTGTGCATTCAAGGCTGCTACCTCCCAAACTCATGTTCATAGGGACAGTACATCACCATGTTCAGAAGGGAGTTGAGAATCCCGAGAGCATCCGTCCTTAGATGCAGTGACTAGGACTTTTAATTGATAATGAACAGGCAGAGGAGAGGGACGGGAGTCCTGAGATCCAGCAAAAGTCAGATAATTTACTCAATTTGTTTTCCTGGAAACTAAGGATTTACGTCAAGATTTTGCAATAAAAGTAGCTGAGACATCCATACTCAGCTCCATAAAAGGCTTAATTACCTTGTTCTGCAAACAACTTTCCTCTTTATGGGGAATTTACCAGTTTTTTAATCTCCTTTATTTGATTAACATTAGAATCAACAACCGCAACCTGGGCTGGGTTCTGGTAAATTGCCATTACAAAGTTAATAAGGAAAACAGATTTCTTTTTCAGGTCTCAACTATAAGAATCCCAAGCTGTAAGTAGGGGGTCCTGCTTTTAGGCTTTATATTCTTATACACTAGCTACTCAAGGAGGGAACACACTGCAATAAGTTGTCATTGTCCTCTAAGGCAGGAGCTTGCCACAGTCAACCTTTGAGAATTCTTCATTGATATGAAGCTGATTCTTTGTGAATAACAAATGATATCCTGTTGCAAATGACAGATCGATCTACCCATAAGAGGCACTCAGAGATGGTTTGGAGGTAGGCAGTTTTGGGAGGCTAACAAAAGTTGTTGTCCACTAAGATGAGTTCTAGCATTGGAAGCAAGGCCATAGCCGTTACTGAAAACACCAGACAGATTCTGAAATAGATGCCAAGTGCCTAGAACCCCACATCCTACCAAGTCCCAGCCCTTGCCACCGAATTCTCCAATTATAATGCTATCTCTGCTCACCTACATAAACAATAGTTCTTATTAAACAACCCCCTCTTTCCTGCTGTTATCTACAGGGAATTTCCAACATACGAGCCACACAGGACTGAGGTGAAGTTTCCATTTCAAAATAAAGGAGAGGCGGGGAAAGAGGACATGCTCATGTGGTAAGCTTTGCTCATAAGTTAGTTCTGTTCTGAAATTATACTCTTCCTGCTGTTGTGATGTGAAATTCGCCTTGCTTTTGCAAGGCACTCATGCCAACACATTCTATTTTGTATTGTTGACTGTCTTTAGCTCAGAAAATGAATGTCACTCACTCTGTGCTGGCCACCCCACATTTATGTGCCTGTATCTACATTATAATTTGTGTATTTATTTAAGTTCAATGGCCAATTAAAACTAAACATCCTGGGAGCCAGGGTGGGCTCATTTACTATACCGAGATGGTCCACCAGTGTGCTAGGCAGTCCTAACTAGACACCACTCACAGAGCATCTTCAGCATCAGAAACAGCCTTTCACAGTTCTGCAGGCTGGAAGGTCAAAGTCAAGGGTACAAAGCTCTGGTTCCTTCTGAGGCTTCTGGGCTTGTAAATGGCCTCCCCTGCTTTGTCTTCCCACGATTATCACTGTGTGTATGAACACCCCTGGCTCTTTCTACATGTTAGGGTATCTCTCCATATAATGTAGTTTTCAGATATGCTTGGGGTCAAATCTTAACACTTCTGTTTTAAGGCACAATCACATCTTTAAACACTCTCCATATACAGAGCCACATTAACACAGGAATCTGAGTGGAATGATTTTTTTTCTGCTGATATTTTTTTATTGGTTATTTTATTTATTTACATTTCAAATGTTGTCCCCCTTCCCAGTTTCCTCTCCACAAACTCCCCATCCGTCCCCCTCTCCCCTCCCCTTTTCCTCTATGAGGGCACTCCCTCACCCACCCACTCCCTTCTCACTGCTTTAGCATCTCCCTACACTGGGCATCAAACCTTCACAGGACCAAGGGCCTCTCTTCCCAGTGATGCCAGATAAGGCCTTCCTCTGCTACATATGTAGCTGGAGCCATGGGTCCCTCCGTGTGTACTCTTTGGTTGGTGGTTTAGTCCTTGGGAGCTCTGGGGGGGGGGGGGTCAGGTTAGTTGACATTGTTGTTCTTCCTATTGAGTTGCAAACCCCTTCAGCTCCTCCAGTCCTTCCCCTAACTCTTCCATTGGGGATCCCCAGGCTCAGTCTGATGGTTGTCTGTGAGAACCAGCATCTGTGTTGGTCAGGTGCTGGCAGAGCCTCTCAGGGGACTATACCAGGCTACTGCCAGCAAGTACTTCTTGGCATTAGCAATAGCGTCAGGGTTTGGTGTCGGCAGGTGGGATCGATTCTTATGTGGGGTGGTCTCTGGATGGCCTTTCCTTCAGTGTCTGTTCCATTTTTTTGTCTCTGCATTTCCCTTAGATAGGAACAATTCTGGGTTTAAATTTTTGAGATGGGTCAGTAGCCCCATCCCTCAACTGGGGGCCGTGACTGTATACTGGAGATGGTCTCTAAAGATTCTATCTCCCCTTTGTTCGGTATTTTGGCTAATTAAAAAAAAAAAAATCAGCTTAGCGACTGGTATCCTGGCCTTGAAGACACCTAGAATGATGCAGTATCGAAGAGAAGGATCAAATCACAGACGCAATGAACTCCGCGGTTCTGCTGCTTCCTGGTTGTGGACCCTGGAGCAGGGCAGGAATTAAGCTCTGTGAATTTAAGCTGGTTTTTTTTTCTATGTAACTGGGATAACAGCTACTTCAGAGCTGTCAGCAGAGGAAAGCTCCTAGAATAACAGATGATACAAAGTGAGCTCAGAGAACATCCTTTGTCATTGCTTAGTGCCCACTCATAGTCTCATAACTCCTGGTACCTAACAGAAATAAGACATCAAGTGTTTACCTTAAAAATATTAAGCAAGGGGAATGTGGATGCAGGAAACTATGAAGCCACAGCACCAGGGAGGGCTGATTCTGGAAGGCTGTCTCTAGAAATTTGACAATTGTATAACTAGCACACTTAGAAAAGAAAGGCATGACAGGAAGCATCTAATCCTGGACCCCCCAAATGCATCAACAAACCCCACTAGTGATATGAAGGACACTTCTATGGGGCCTGTAGGCATCAAAACGCATATACTTATGGGGAGTTACTCCTCTTGCAATTCTTTCCGTCTTTCTGATTCTATTCAGATGGAAGTCTCAGCTTGTTCTAAATGGCCTGTGACACTTTCCTGACCAATAAGAACTCATTTAAACAAAGACCAGACTCTGACACCGCATCAAGAGGCAAGCTCACATAGCCTAAAATATTACCCTGTTTTCATTGCCTGTGTGTCCTCCTGTTACCTTCTGGTCACATTTTACTCCACTTATACTGGTGATGTATTTTTTAAAGTAAATTTAAAAGGGGCGAAGCCTAAGATGTGATAGTAATACTAACATACTAGGTACCATAATAATGCAGGCTTCAATAAGCTGTTATCTGTTAGCAATGACTGAAACTTAGCCCTTGCCTCTCCCAAGGAAACCCAATGAGGAAATGAAGGCTCAGAAGAAAAAAGGATACTCCTGTAGAACCACACAGCTAGCTATCGTCAGGACTGATGCTCAGTTCTCCTATGGCTTCCTCATCTATTTAACTCAGCATCAGACAAACTCGACATTGTTAAACTGGAGATAAACAAAACGTAAAATGACCAACAGGCTGTGCTGTGGGTTGCCACCAGGAAGGCACTGGTTTGATAAGCTCACCTGAACTGTAGGAGAGGTCTGGGGAAATCAGAATGTCCTTGTACCTGATGCTGGAGACCTACGATCTCGGCACGCCATGGATAATAACTCAAAGCACCATGTCAAATACCTGGGGCGGTTTCTAAGCGTGTAGCGGCAGGGATTCCTCTTGGAACCAAGCACAGATGGCTTGAATCCCAGCTTCTTCACTTGGCAAGAAATCACTGTATCCGTCGGCTCATCTGTATCCTACTCATCTGAAAAATTTATAAGACTGATACAAGCAAACAGTTACAGGACAGTTATTATGAGCCAAGCCCCTCCAATTAATTATCTCACTTAGCCCTCAAAAATATTATTCCAAGATATTTCTATAGCTCCATAAGATGGGGGTGGGAATTTGGTCTTAGAGTTTATTTAGTGTAGGCTTCAAACCAAAACAGCCTAGAATCTGCCCTTAGCTCCAGCACTGCACTATGGAAAGAAAATAACACGTAAGGGTTATAAAGCTGGCACCTAGGAAGCAAAAATGTCAAGGCCTTGTTGATACTCTCTGAAGGAGTCACTTGCAGCCTAGAATTCGAAATTTTCCGTTGAGTTTCTTATTTAAGACTACAATTCCCAGAATGCCACCGGTGTAAGATTAATCCAATCAGAATGCTGTGGGCATAGACGCTGGCCTTTCAGATAGGCAGAGACACTGGCCAATCAGGAGGCATCGCCTGGATTTCCCGCCCTCTCTCCACAGCTAATGTTGACTTGACTGACTGTTGAAGGTTTGTCCTCACCAGGTCCGTTGATGAGGTTTCCATTCGTGGTGATCATTTGGAAAGGTGAGGCTTATTTGAAGCCGTTCGGTAACCAAGCTAACTTTCAGGCTGTGGAATGGGTGGGGAAGGGGTACCCAGAAGGTGAACAAGGCCTGTGTAAACTTCCAGAAACTTCCAGGCGGTGGGAATTTCCAGGCTGCCTTAGGCCCGGCCTCAGCCGCTGAGCGAGGGTCGTGCGGTGAGCGAGGGTTGTGCGCTGAGCGAGGGTTGTGCACGGGGACCCCTAGAGAGTAGAGGTCCTCAGCATCTGCTCTTGAGGTTGAGGGCCCTGGCAGGGCTCTGTGGGCCAGGGCATCAGTGATGTCATGCCCTCCGTGTGTGCCATGTTGACTTCTGGCGTGGTCTAGTCATCTGGGTGTGGATCTTCTGTGCCCTGTTAGTAGCCATTTTTATAACTATAAGGCTGAGCTGTGGCCAGCCCTGTGGGATTCGAACACCCTAAGTCTTCTGATGCTCTCCCCCCTACCCACTGGGAGGAGCTCAGGACATTCTGACTCCTTTAGTTCCGTTTTTGTGTTTTATTATTACTAATTAGGTTTTATACTTATTATTTAAAACTGTATCTCTTTTCCCCCTCTAATCCAAATCTTGGGCTTGGCATGTGCACATGAGATTTTTCTTTACACTATTGTTTTAATATTCAGGATCTTAGAGGTTATGCAAAGTGTGTCTCACTCCTTAATGTCTGAAGAAGAAAAGATTTTTTACAGCTGCCATAAAGGAAGTGAGGGAAAATAGGATATATGACTGGAATTTCGGAAAATACAAAAACGAGGGCTAACTTGGTGGTTCATTTGATTTTATTATCCCACACAAATAATCCTCACCTGTAACTACCCAGCATTTATCTGGCAGGAACAGTCTGTGCCAATTTCGGTTTATTTTTCAAGTCATTTTGAGGCGTTTGACTAAAAAGCTAGTTAATATCTCGTCAGCCATCCCTCTGGAGACAGTCTTGGTTAGATATATTTACCGTACAACGTGGTGTGTTTCAGATAACCAAGTGCTTACTCAATCCTTTCTCGACAATGAATTATAAACACAACATACATTTTAGTTTTTAGTGTGTGCTTAAAGAAATTACAGTCATTCAAGGGTAAGAGACAGAGAATCCACATAAAATTAGGAAAGCTCCCACACAATTGCTAATTGTAAAGTTTGTAAATGTTGAGGATTTCTGAAGTGGGGACTTTGTTTCTGTTGTAAGGGCCCCATCTTGTGGATGTATCTTGGATGTGAGAAGAACCCTGACCCTAAGAATTCCACTTGCAATGGCTCTCATCTGGAAAACCCAAACAGATTGATGCTTTCCTGGGAATAAGAAAAGACAATGACTTTAGTTCTGAGATAACAATTTTTTTCTTTTATAAATTACCTAAATTTTAATTTTTAAAAAAATATACATGTGTTTGTGCCATGTGTTGCATGGGTGTCTGAAGAGGCCAGAAAAGGACATTGGACCCCTGGAGCTGTAGTTGTAGGCAGTCCTGGGGAACCATTGTCCAGTGTGAGTGCTGGGAACAGAATTTAGGTTGAAGGAGCTGTAAGTCCTTTTGGCTGCTGAACCACCTTATCAATCCCCAAAGTAAATAGCTCTGATCCTATATATTGCTTCTGTTTCTCTTTTATAATCAGATGTTTAAGAATAATCATCATGACCACAAGCAAAAAGTGGAAGCCATGATTAAGAACATTAATACAATTTCTTTGGAGGTGAAGAAGATGAAAGGTACGGATGGGGTCAGCATTTCTGCACACCACTGTCAGGGAAGACAGGCTAAGCATGTCTGCACACTGCTGTCATAGAAGACAGGCTAAGCATGTCTGCACACTGCTGTCAGGGAAGACAGGCTAAGCCATTGCTCTCTATTACATCAATTACTATCCATGAAAACGATGTTGAGTGTATTGTTATGTTTTACAGCTCTCAGATAATTATAGATACTTTCTGTGTCACCTCTGAGACCTGCAACTGCAAATAACAAATATGCTACATAGTGTGTACTATGAGGGCAGATAATCCAAAGTGGATGCAGCCCTGAAATTAACTCAGAGTTACAAAGATTTCATCAGGGGTTAGGCTCTTTCTATCTCTCTGCTGTGTCATGTATACTGCTGCTCATAAGCATTACCCCGAGGTAGACACAGACTGCCTGTAATATCTTCTTAGAATGAGCTTTATACAGATACCCCCAGCAACCCCCTGTCCCTTATAAATAAAAATGTGAGGGCCACATAGCAATGATAAGGCACTTGTCCAGCATGCACAAGACCCCAAGGTCAATCTCTGGTGTTGCAGAATAAAAACTACCCCAGAAAAGGGGGCCCTTGTGGTAAGGGAATAACCAAGTTCTGAATAGAGAGAAAAGCAATTTACTAACTAAGCATATTTGGAAGGGTGAGGAGTCAATAAGAGAGTGCTGTCTTTACTCAGGAGCAAATAGCAGAAACTGAAAGGGAAAACCAAGCCATGCCTTTTGCTATACAGAGAGAAACACTGACATACTCACCCACCATGTTTTAGTTTGTGTTCTACTGCTCCAACATTACAGCCAAAGCAAACTGGGAAGGAAAGGGTTAATCCCACCCTACAGCTTATAGTCCACCATGAAGGGAAGTCAGGGCAGGACCTCAAACAGAGACCACAGAGAAGTGTGGCTTATTGGCTTGCTTCTCTTAGCTTGCTGGGTTTCCTTTCTTACACACCCAGGCTCTGCCCAGGGATGGCACCACCTACATCCACCTATCATTGAAGAAAATGCCCCACAGGCTCATGTCCAGACCAGTCTGCTATAGGTAGCTCCTCCATTGAAATTCCCTTTCTCTAGATATGACAGGTTTTTGTCATTAATAAAAATTAATAGGCACACCACCAAGGGGTGAGGAGGCCACCACACACACACACACACACAAAATCAAAGAAAATGAGACTTAAGAAAGTTGAAGACAGACGGCTGTCTTTGTAATGTCTTATGGATGGCCCCAATGCTTTGCATTGCATGCATGTGTGAGTTAGGTAGGTTTAAGATATATTGACATGGGGCTGGAGAGGTGGCTTAGTGGTTAAGAGCTGACTGCCCTTCCAAATGTCCTGAGTTCAATTCCCAGCAACCACATGGTCACTCACAGCCATCTGTAATTGGATCCAGTGCCCTCTTCTGGTGTGTCTGAGGACATGTATTAAATAAATAAATCTTCAAAAACAAAAGATATATTTACATACTGTTACAGTGTAGGAAGATAACTGAGTGGATGGGTGAAGAACCTGTTTAGTCAGTTTCCACATTATACCTGTGGTTTACTCAAAAATGGGTCACCTAGGTAGGAGCTTGATCAGTGAATGTCTGACAAAAGTCATTAGAAATTAGGAACTGACTCCTTAAAGCAGTAAGAGTTGTGCTGACACCGGACACTCTATCTTCTCCCTTACTCAGAGCTCTCCCAGCTCCTGCTCTGTGACCTCAATCTTCATTTTGGTCAGCCTAAGAAGACAGAGGACCACAAAGAGGCAGAAGCAAGCCACCCATTTGAAGAGCCTGAGATTCCAGATGTAGCACTTGCTTCCATCAGATTATCTGACTGAACTCGTGTGTGTGTGTGTGTGTGTGTGTGTGTGTGTGTGTGTGCGCGCGCGCATGCGCACGCATGCGTGTATGTTTTGAATTTCTGTTTTTCGTTGACTTAAAAATCTGGAAGAACTAAGTTTAGTAATGTAATTTAAAACAGTAGGAAATTATAAGTAAGCACGCCACCTTGAAAGCTGATTGTCTGCTTGTTTGCTTGCTTGTTTCATTGTCTTAAAGGGAAATTGATCCCACTGGTGCTGAGGAAGTCTGGTGTTGGGAATTGGCCTATCTGTATTTGCTGTGCTGGACACAGGCTTCCTTCCTCCGGGTTCTGGAAGAAGAAGGTGCTACCGCAGCAGCATACAGCAGCTTTGCCTTTGGGTGGCCCTAAAAAGGACTGATTTTCTGTTTCAGAGAGGGGCCCTGAATGACTTAATTTTTGTAAGATATTAATCTGTAGGCAAAGAGCAGAGCCATGACCCAAGCTGGTGTTGTAAGGCTCATGGCTCAGATAGGCAGGCTCTAGCAGAAGAATAGAACTGAATAGAATTCAAAGAAAGCACACGTGTTGCTAGTCATGAAAACAGAGATTCCCCGATTACAGCCATAGTGGTGCAAGAGAACACCTTACCCACAAGACTCATTTTTGCCCCTTTGTTCTAAGAGATTCAAATACATTTTTGTCTCCTGTCATCTACTGCTACTTTTCTTGGTGCTGTGAGGAACACCTGATAAGAATCAACTTAAGAACTGGGCGTGGTTTTGGTGGCTGATCAGGGATGGATCCCCGGGTGGGGTAGTCTCTGGATAGTCCATCCTTTCGTCTTAGCTCCAAACTTTGTCTCTGTAGCTCCTTTCATGGGTATTTTGTTCCCTATTCTAAGGAGGAGTGAAGCATCCACACGTTGGTCTTCCTTCTTCTTGACTTTCTTGTGTTTTGCAAATTGTATCTTGGGTATTCTAAGTTTCTGGGCTAATATTCACTCATTAGTGAGTGCATATCTAGTGACTTCTTTTGTGATCTGGTTACCCAGCTAAGGATGGTATCCTCCAGATACATCCATCTGCCCAAGAATTTCATAAATTCATTGTTAGGTAGGGGAACAGGGTCGGGGGAGGGTGTAGGGAACTTTCGGGATAGCATTTGAAATGTAAATAAAGAAAATATCTAATAAAAAAATGAAGATAAGGAAAAAAAAAAGAAGAACCGGGCGTGGTGGCACCTTTAATCCCAGCACTCGGGAAGCAGAGGCAGGCAGCTTTCTGAGTTCTAGGCCAGCCTGATGTAAAAAGTGAATTCCAGGACAGCCAGGGCTATACAGAGAAACCCTGTCTCGAAAAACAAAACAAACAAAAAACACAAACAAACAAACAAACAAACAGAATCAACTAAGAGAAGAAGGGTTGATTTGGACTTATACTTTGAGGAAATACGATCAATCTTGGCAGGGAGAGGAAAGTGAGGCATCTGGTCATACTGCAGCCACCATTTTGAAGCAGGAAAAGACTGCAGTGCTGTGCTCTGTGCACTCAACCCACATTGAGAGTTGTGTCTTTCATCCTCAGCTAAATCCCTCTGAAAACATGCTCACTGATATACCCTTAAGTGACTCTAACACCCACTTGAGTTAACAATCTTAACCATCGTAACTACCAATAGATGCTTTGAGATCTACCATGTCCTTAAATTTTCATTACCTTTAAATACAGAGTGCCGTAAAGCAAGGCACAAGTTGAGCTTATTCTATCAGAACCTGCAGCATCCTGCTACCCTCTCCTAGGACCCAGCTCAGTATCTCACATAGTGCAGACACCGCAGATCCTTATGAACATCCTCCTGAGGAAACATATACAAGTTTTTCAGGTTTCTGATTTCCAAGTGCTGGATCCTTTCGAAATTGAGAACTCTCGGTTTATAAGGGCAAGGTTTTGCAGAACAACATTATTATTGTCACTAAGTGCTTCCACAGTCGACCTATTCCTTATCTTAATGTGTCTTCAGTATTAACTTGGTCCTTAAAAAAAAAAAAAGGTTTTCTTAACTCATGAAAATAAAAGTATAGAATATTCTTTCCTACTTGAAAATTGTGTAGGTCAGAAATCAAACTTTTGTCAATAAAAGTCACACAATGATGCCAGGTGTCCCATGGGAATGAGATTGAGAGAACAAGGGATGTCAGTGTTCTGGGTGTACCAGGTTCATGTTACTAAACATAAACAGTACTGCAGATTATCTTCCTGCCACACTAATGATATCTTGATAAAGCTTTCAGTGGTGAGGGGAAAGTCTGTGAATTGAGAATTTCTTTATAGTACATAACTTATTGAACATCAGAGCTCAGACTTGCCATCCTTAAACATGCTTGGATCATGCCCTTTAACCTGCAGCTGGGCAGAGTCCCCTAACACAAACTCTATTTTGTCTTAATATGGAATATAGTATTTAATTTATTGAGTGTTCATAGCGCCCCCCAAAAAGAAAAAAATCAGCTGCAACATAAAACATGTAAAGTACTGACGGATGCCCTGGTGATCACATGCCAGCCAAGACTCTCACATGTCATAGCATCTGCTGCTGGCCCTGGAAAAGCAAAATTCAAACTTTGACGTACAGTTCCTGCTTAACAATCATCACTTCCATGCCATCATAAAGTCAAAAATGGCAAGTTAAACCAACATAGGCCAGAAGTCTCTCTCTCTACCGTTTGTTAAGTGTGATTTCAAAACTGAAGGAGATCTGAGGTGCTTCAAAGGGTTTAAAAACCAATCTGAGGACAAGACAGCAGTTTCGAAACACACTTATTGGGTTAATAAAACGGAAAACTAGGGCAGAGGTTTAGATAGAATTCTCCAAAGGCCCACATGTTAGAGGCTTGCCTCCCGCCCCCAACCAGGGCAGCATTGGGCGGTGGTGGAACTTCAGGAGATGAAGCCCAGTTAGGCGGGAGGTGCAAGACATGGAGGGACATTTGCTTCTTGTTCTTCCTTTTGTTTCCCAGTCACCATGAAGTGAACGGATGTCCTCACATTCTCACTTCAAGATCCTCTGTGAACCATTGCAGGCCCAAAGGAACGGGAACAGGCGAAAGTCAAACTGTCTAACTGAAGGCCAGCGAATACAAGTAGCATCTAGTAGGAAGGTGGGCTCGAAGTAAGTGTGTGCGTGTGCGTGTGCATGTGTTTACCAAGCATTGCTCGTCTTCCCAGGAGACCATCAGTACTAGAAGGGAGGTCACTGTGGGTGGAGACATGAGGGACTGTGATAGAGAAGCAACAGGAACCCCAGCATGTTGGACAGCAAAGCTGCATCACTGACCCTAGGCCTATTTTCTTCCTGTATGTTCAGAAATGTAGCTTACATTTGCTTCAAAACAAAAATGTAGTAGCAAGGACCAAACAAAGTTGTCTTAAGGATCGAAAAGAGTAAAGCAAATGATAACTTTAATCCCAGGAAGTTATCCCAACATGCATTAATCTCATTATGAAAGGGAACACATAAAAACACACCCTGTAAAACCAAATAAGAAACAATGGAGTTCTGTTTTTTGGAGCCTCTTAAGTTATTGCTGCTCCAAAATGAATTTTAATCATTTTAAGTTGTGTAAAAAACAGGTCATGCCTCAGCCTGACAAAAGTTCCATTATAAAATATATCAAAAATGATCAGTTTCAGCACTTTTTAAGCTTGCTCCACATTATTTCTGTACTGTATAAAGTACTGTATTTTGAGATGGATGTTCAAAATCTCATGTCTGCTGTACACTCTTAGACTTCAAACATGAACATGATCACTTCTATACTCTATAAACATCAAAGAAAATAAATAAATCGTGTGGTATTCAACAATCTTCAGATACTTTAAAAGGAGAGGGCAGAACTCAGGGCCCGCGTTAACAGTCTGCTTTAGTCCTAAGTGCTCGGCCATTTGCTAAGGTCACATGATCTCGCCGCAGTGACCACAGAGTCAGGAAGGCTCATTTCTTGGCTAACTTGCTACGGACAGCCTGCAGCATGTGTTAGTGTGCACTGGTATCTGGACCCTCGATTTTTTCCATCAATGAGCAACAGTGGCATTTTCCTGAAGTAGTCAATAATATCTGATACAGACAGGAAGTCCTGGAAAAGTCAAACGAGGAGATAAGTTAGCAGTGGAATGGACAGTATGCATTTCATAATTGTGTTATTTTTAAATCTGCATTAATTTGGAGAAATTGTGGGAAGAATAAAATTTATCAGGTATTTTAGAGATTTCCTCCTCAGTAACAACCAACTGTAAGTAAAAGATAGAAATATAAAGCTGGGCCAGAGAGAACCCCAAACTTCTGCAAGAGTAGTCAGTGCTCTTAATTCTGAGCCACCTCTCCAGCCCACCTTACGGTATGTTAAATGTTATTTTATAGGGATAACATAATCTTATATCAAAATTAGGTCAAAAGAAGTCAAAATATAAGATACTTTGACACTTCCTAACTGCATTTTTTTAATGATTTTTTTTTTTAATTTTAAAATTTAGGTTTTGGGGCCAGAGATGAAGTTCAGTGCTTGCACCTGACTGGTGTGCACGAGGCCCTAGGTTCAGTCCTAAGCAGCACCAACAGATCACTCCTACAGTGGAGTTAGTCATGGGTAGTACTTTTCTTCTTTCCTTCCTCCTTCAACGGATGGCCTCACTGATGTTGTTTAACAACATAGTTGCCAAACAGCATGTGATTCAACTGCATAGTTGCTATACAGTATGGAATTTGGGCAAAGAGTGACGACTAAAGTCCTTACCTCTTTTCCTCGAAGTCCAGTGCCCAACAAATAGACTTGACCTTCCTCCTGGTAGCGGATCTGGATGTTGTAAACTTTGTCTTTGTACAACACCATGAGGACGTATGGATTGTTTACTGTCTTCTTAGAGCTGTCTCTAACCAGGAAGGTGCCATCCTAAAGAAATGGGTGCTTGCCATTAATGGAAGCAATGAAAGTCAGCTCCATACTACGTAAGAGACAAGCCTCTAGAGACCTGCAAAGCTGTCATGGTGTCAGGAGACATTGAGTTCTCCTCATAGCTAGGGATCCCAGGTACCTGGATCTTTTGATTATTCAAAAAGACAACTGAGATTATATCTGAAGTTTTCGAGTTAATGTCTTTGAAGTATCTTCATATAAAGGTTTTTTTTTTTTCAGTAATAAAAACAAATGATCAGTTAGTGGATAAAAGAGCATACAAAATAAGGTGGCTCACTTCCTGTGTACCTACTCACTTCTGTTGATTGGCTAGCCTTCCCTGTCAACGTTCCCATGCAGAACACACCATTTGCCCGTGAGATGGACACCCCTTTACCCCACACCTGAACGACAGTGAAGGTGGACTCTCTATGTTCTTGACTCCACCCCTTTACCCCACACCTGAACGACAGTGAAGGTGGACTCTCTATGTTCTTGACTCCCTTTCCCGGATACTTACAGAGCATGGGATTTGTTCTGTACTCTAAATTTTCATACAAGAATAATTGCAATGTAATGTTGCATGGCAAAGACCTAATATTAAAATAGAGCTAATTAGTAAGGCCCCTGTAGATCACTCCTCCATGTACTTAACTAGAGAGGGTTTTAAATGGCCATCAATATTCAACAACAATGTTCCTTTGCTCCTTTTGTTCAGAGTTAATTGAGCCGGTCAGAACATATGTAGTAAAAGAACTTCCTACTGGACCAATGAATCAGAGCTTGGCTTGAATTCAGAGTCACCTGGAGAATATGAGGACTCCCTTCACCCACACTACACTCCCTAAGACTCAGGAACCCAGATTAAAAAGCAAAACAAAACAACAAAACAAAACAAAACAACAAACCCCACTCCTCCAGGTGATCAAACCTGCTGAGGAGACTGAAAATGGTGGTTGTAGTGTGAAAGATGAAGAGTTAGTGTCCTCTCCTCTCTGATCAAGAGATGCAGGGTTATGGGTCAGTAATGGACCTGCTTAAGACTTTATCATAACAAAGACTAGCTGGAAATTTCTGGAAGGCTTTGTGGTTATGCCTTTAGCGTGAGTCTTCCTCGTGAACGTGGGTGATAACTGGGTGTTAAGAGGAAGATGAAGGAGTAAGATTTCTGAAACAAGTGATGGCCACTCAGAGAAAGGGTTCTATGGATGCTAGCAGGAGGACGGTAGCCCTGATGGGTCTTAAAGGAGCAGAGTAGCGAGAATGACAGATGGCTCACACTTGAGCCAGTGTGTGCCAACAGCCTTTCTCCCCCCCCACTGACACTGATAACTGCATGACAAGCCATGGCAGAACGGTACCTGGTTTATCTTCCTCAGAGCGGCTTCTGCCTCTGGTCGGGTGATATAAGAGACATACCACTCTTCATCTAAGGGTGTCTACAAATAAGAAATTAAAAAAAAGAACTATAAGTTCTGTAGTTACATAAACAAAGCAAAAAGAAAAAAAAAAAACCTATCAATTGCCATAAATCAGCACCTCAGATCTCTGAGGTCTGAAACATTTCTTTTCTTGACCAGAATCACTTAGCAGAGGCTACACAGAAGGCATTTTGTGTGAATTGCTTCCTTATCATGCCACTGACTGCAAAGGCATTTGTGAAGGATGCCCCCCCCCCATTATATAATGGAACCTTTCATCCTGAAAGACAGAGACAGAGGAACTTTTTCAGCTTATTATATCGTAGTACCATACTTTATGAAAAATCTGTCCTAATGGAGTGGTTAAGAAACTTCCCTTTTCAAGGCTATAAACCAAGAAACAGATGGGAAGAAAATGGGATTATGTTTTTCATTTCTTAATGCCCCTGGAAGGCTGTAAGAGAACACTAAGGAAAACATTAGTTCTTCTCTACATCTTCCCTTCAGTTTCTGGTTTATTGTGTGCTGTGCGGTGGATCCAGGACGGGATCCTCACACACCTCCAGGCAAGGGTCTGACCACTGAGCTACACAAATGCTCTTTTAATTAAATGGCAGCAACAAAACTTTAATGGAAGACACAAATACAGCAGAACAGTCAACTAGAGTTTCTAAAAGTCCCTTTGCTAGAAAAAAGGCAAGCACACTAGAAACAGCTGTATTACCACTTCTTCTCCAGGAGATGGAGGCTGAGGCCTGTTTGGAACCGGCAAGGGTAAGTTTCTGCCTTCACTTCTGAGAGGTGGCCTGTTGCTGGGACCTTTGAAGCAAAGTATTTTGAAGATTAATTTACCATCAGCCATTGTTTCCATGTCTCATAATGTATCCATCACAGATGCCCCCATAGAGTAATTCAGTTTTCAAGAATAAGAAGTTGGAAAAATAATTTTCATCTCTTTAAAGCTATAAGGGCTGACTTGGACAGTATTCTGTACCATGCTGGGGAAGTGAGAAGAAGAGACCTCAACATTTCAGTGACCCCCTAAACATGCCTACATCCTCATGTGGGCCCCTAAACATGCCTACATCCTCATGTGGGCCCCTAAACATTCATATAGCATCATGTGGGCCCCTAAACATGCATATAGCATCATGTGGGCCCCTAAACTTGCATACATCATCATGTGGGCCCCTAAACATGCATATAGCATTATGTGGGCCCCTAAACTTGCATACATCATCATGTGGGCCCCTAATCTTGCGTACAGCATTATGTGGGCCCCTAAACTTGCATACAGCATCATGTGAGCCCCTAAACATGCATACAGCATCATGTGGGCCTATTTTTAAGAACACCACAATTGTTTTACTGTGTGTCTCAGTAAGAACCTGCACAGGCAGAGCCTCCGTAGCTGCTGCCCTAGCAGCACACATGGATACTCCCAACAGCTTGCACTGGCAGCCGGGAAGAGATAATTACATTCTCAGTTCACACAGAGAAAGGACGTGCTTGGAGAATAGTGTTAGGGTTTGAGCCAACGTTTGCTGTGATTTTTTTCTGTTTGTTTTGATTCTGCAGCTTCCTAAGATATACAACTGTTGGCTAAACGGACACCACAAGCTATCTGCTCAGCCAGAAGCTTGTCACAGAGCCTATGCTTCCCTTATTCTAAGACCATCTTTTGCTTAGAGTTCACTGGAAGTTTAGAGGAAAGTCCCTCAGCTTGGGAAATGCTTGACTGTGTTGGCTGTGGGTATCAAGTCAGTTTCTGTGTCAGCACAGCTGCAAAGAACTGAAAGGTCCTGTTATCTCGAATGCTTGCTCATTCTTCTGTCAATTATTCATTCATTCATTCATTCATTCATTCATTCATTCAACGAATGTTTGCTTAACATGACTCTTTCTAGGCTTAAATAAGGCATTTTCTGTATGTTATGTTTAATCTTCAGGGCCATGTGACCAGGGTGTACTGAGTTTCTTTTGCATATGAAGCTTAGAGAGTCTCAGCAGATTCCATGCAGTATTGGCAGGGCCAAGACTTAAGGCCTGTGGTTCCTAAGCATTACCTTTCCTACGTATGAATCTCTGGGGCACTGCACCAGGGGTCCTGGGAATCCTCACACATCAAAGCACTTCAGGTGCTCCCACACTAGGATCCACTGAGGAAAGGAGGCCCAGCTAAGAGGAGCTGAGGACTTCTGGGTTGTCTGAGATGGTCTTCTCTGTTTGTGGGTAGGGAATCCTGGGTATGAGCTGCTAGCACCTGCCTTCTCTAGGTTCTCAATATCCAATCAAAATATGTAGAGTTTGTTGTTTCTATGCCCCATGATCAGCAGCACAGAGCCACGATCTGCATACATGAGCGCATGAGTACATACATGTTCTGCATACAGCACACATGAACACATACATGTTTTGTTGCAATCAGCTACTACCCTTGATATCTGGGTCTTCATCCAAGTCCTGATGGGAGTTTTGATGTCTTTTGAACAACACATGGTAAAATACTTCCTAGGGTTGGAGCATCCCAAGATGTCTGGCAGTCTTGAGGTTTAAAAAGCATGACTTCTGAATGAGGTAGCGGTCAAAAAAATTAACTGTGCATATACAAAATCCCCACAAACAACTTAAAATCCAGTGCTTTGTGAAATGCTGCTGCAAATAAAGTGTCTGGAATCTAGATGCTTATAAGAGACAGGCAAATAACACACATAGGCTGTTAAACCAGCGAGCTTGAAGAACTGAGAAAAGTAGGGTAGACAACTGGACCCCACATGGTAAAAAGAAAAAAGACACTGGACCCTCAACCTTGAGCTTTAGCATCTGCCACCATGTCAGCAGTGGCCTCTCACACAGGGAACAATGTGCCCCACCAGGAAGGATGCTTGTGTAAAATAGATGTATCACTAAGCTGTAGACCAAACACACCAATGTAATTTTATATTTAAAATCTATTTCTGCATGTCTACCATGACTTTTTTTCTTTATTCTTGTCTCACACACTCCATCCTGGCTGCAGTTTCCCCTCCCTCCACTCCTCGCAGTCTTTCACTACACTTCCTGTCTCCCCCAGATTCACTCCTCCTGTCTTCCCTTCAGAAAAGAGGAGGCCTCCAGTGATGTCACCTGAACTCAGAATAACAAGGTGCAATAAGACTTGGCACAAACCCTCATATCAAGGGTCCCATGGCCAGGCAAAAGAGTCAGAGACAGCCCCACTCCCACTATTAGGAGTCCCACAAAAATCCCAAACTAAAAAACAAAAAACAACAACAACAACAACAAAAAACCAAAATATACATGCAGAGGACCAAGTGCAGCTCCAAGCAGACTCCATGACTTCTGCTCCAGTCCCTGCGAGCCCCTCTGAGCCCTGCTTAGTTGATCCTGTGGGCTGTGTTTGACTCATCAGAAGCTTCCTGATGGGAACAGATGCACAGATCCACCGCCGAACATGGAACATGACTTTTAAAAAATGTCCGTTCTTTACCATGGTGTTAACATTTTAAGTCAATATTTAAGTCCTGAGTGATTTTTGCTTTTAAGGCCTTTTTTAACTTTTCTTGGAAAACAAGTCAGAGAATCTGGCAGTTCTAGCCCAGTTTCCAGGCATGACAAAGACCTCCTTATTTTGATATGCAGTTGGAATTTTAAATTACATGTGCAGGTCTCTTGCTGTACAATCACCCCAGGGCAGTCCTGTCTCACAGACCTTTGCCAGCATCATGGACCAACAGCATCAGCTTGCTAGAAATGCTTCCTCAGGTGACACCCAGCCCTCCTGAAATAGATCTACATTTGGCCATGATTCCCCGCACCTGTGTGCATGCTGAATGTTGGGGACACTCACAGCAGACAGCCAGTGGCAGTGTCATTGCAAACAGAAAGCCTCTGGTTTATCTTACTGAGTCAGAAACTTTTGTTGTTTTTCTGAGACATGATCTCATGTAGCCCAGATTAGCCACAAGTTTGCTCTCTAGTTTCAGATGGTCATAAACTCTTAATCCTCCTACAATGGCCCAAGATCACAAGTATGAGCTGCCATATCTGGCTTCATTCAGAATCACTGGGTTCTTGTAATCTGTATTTTCAATATGCTTCCCAGTTTACAACCTGAGAGCAGACTCATCTTTGACACCTCAAGGAAGCTAAGCACTTCCTCAAGCTCTCTATTGAACCACCAGGGACCTCTGTGCAGGAAAATAAGGGATAAAGCTGGCCTTTTGGTGATGGCGTGTGTGTGTGTGTGTGTGTGTGTGTGTGTGTGTGTGTGTGTGTAGTATTTTATGTAGTGTCTCATTCCAACAGCCCTTGGTAACTTGCAGACATTGAATTAAGTGTTAAAATGAAGGAGTCATATACTTTTAGGAAACAGAGCCTTTGCTGAGGCTTTGAGACAATTACGCCATAGCCCCATGGACATGTTGCAAGGCAGAGGTCACAAGCGTACAAACCTTGAGAGAAGTATGGTGGCAGGGAGGCACTCTGTTGAAAGCCAATGTTACTGCAGAGAAAACAAGAAACAGAAAAGAACCAGCTTTAAATTGGGTAAGGGTGATGGGACCCAAGGGTAGCTGGGTTACAGAAGCCAGGCTGTAGATGCATTTTGCTTTGTCATTGCTGCCCTCCACAACCCCCTGGCATCATGGAAGAGGGGCAAAGGAGAAAATTATTCATGTCTTTCTCCCTCAAGCTGCCTGGCACTTGCCATAGCTAAGCTGCACTGGTTGGTTGTAACTGTTAGTTTGACACAACCTAGGGCCTCCTGGGAAGACAGTCTCAACTGAAGAATTATCTAGATCACATTGGCCTGTAGGTGTATCTGTGAGGAACTGTCTTGATGGTTACTTGCGGTAGGAGGATTCAGCCCACTGTAAGTATACCATGTCATCATGGGTCAGGAGCTGAACTGTATGTGAATAAACAAAGCCAGCCAGCAAAAGCAAAGGCAGGCAGGCAGTCTGAGTGCACTCATTCCTCTGTCCTCTGGACTGTGGGCACACTGTGGATAGCTACTTGATTTCACACCTCAGCTTTCCTGGTGTGTTGGACTATAACAGCAGTTCTCAACCTTCTTAATGCTGCGGTCCTTTAATACAGTTCCTCATGTTGTGATGGCCTGCAGCCATAAAATTATTTTGGTGCTAATTCAAAAGTGTAATTTCTCTACTGTTACGAAGGCAAATATCTGATATGCAGGATATCTGATATGTGATCCCTGAAGGGGTTGAGACCCACAGGTTGAGAAGCTCTGGACTAGAACCTTAAATTATAAAAGAAAACAAAGCCTCCCCCCCCCCCCGCCTTCCTGTCCATCAGGGTACTTGTCACAGCAAAAGACATGAAGCTAGAACACAGGCCACCAGGCGCTATGCTTAGCTAGAGCTGAGGGGCACAGCCACCAACCTTTCTGAGAAGACTCCCGGCATGTGGGACAATGGGAATGTGTTCTTGGGGCTGGGCTTGACAGATCTCGAAGGGAATGTGTTGGAGCTCATGGAAGGTAGAGACGGCTGCGGCAAAGGCCTCTGATGCACTGTGGAGGAGGAGAAAAAGATGAGCAGTCGGAATTCACATCCAGGGACACTGAGAGTACCTCCCCAACTTAAGCCAAACCCAGCTGACGTGAAGGGAGAGACAAAATCCAAAAGATCAGGCACAATTAGAAAATGCTAGGAGAAAAAAAAAACAACCTATTTCATGGTTTGTCTAGATAATTCACCACCTTGGAATCACTTGAAATTGCATTGTTCAGAAGAGTGAGATTTTAATTTTCTTTTGAACTGCTTCTTTGGCAGAAAATCACTAATGGGAAACCTTATATATTTTAGAGATTATTTACATTTTTTATTTTGTTTATTTTTAATGCCAAAACCAAATGCTATGTTGTTCATTTGCAGTTTCTGATACTGTATCCACAAATGTTAGAGGGTATAAATATGAGAAAAATTTCTACCAAGTTTCTGTGCAGTTAGGTATTCTGAATTATCACACATAAGTTCTCCTTGGTAAACCAACCAAGTAATTCCCTTTTACTAAAGCCATGAGGTTTATGTCTGCTTATGTTAATTGACATGTGGTATCCCATACTCAATGATTCTACTTAAACAGATGGTCAGAAAAGTGAGAGAATAGGAGTTTTAAGAATGAGAATGGCTTGTGAGAAAGATCTGTAGACATACCATCATCTTCATCCTGCAAAGGAAAAACAGTGAAATATATTAACTTAGCACTTCAATCCAATTTCTAAGAAGACATTCTTTCAGTCAAAATCTGTGTCTGGCTCTTTCTTTAACAGTTATAGTTTTTCATAATAGATAGGTTGTGGAGAATTTTCTAGAGCTCCCTCCTCTTCATAATCTAGTTATAATGCGCTAGGTGGTTTATGGTTTTTCTAATGTCCATAATCATCCAAAGTCATTTCATTCTTAGATCCCTCACGAATGCTCAGCTGGACAGATTCTGAGGCTTCTAAAGGACTTGGATACAACAGCATTTACAAGCCTCATGATGTTTATAAGAGACTGACATTTCAGTCAATTTTCTCCAGTAGCTCTAAGACTGGAACCCCCTTTGCAATAGAAATGATCCTCGTGCTTCAGAGCATTTACCATGGAGAGCAGGAAAGGATTCACGCACCCAACCTGCCTGGTCCGAAGCTCCAGCCCCCTTCCTGCCTCTCCTCTGCAATAGTCGCCCCTCATTTATTCATAGTGAAGTTTACAAGGTCTAACTTACTACTGTATCCCTTACTATTTCAACTGCAGAGTCACTTTGTGAGACAGGCAAGAGAAAGGCTACCCCTCTCCCTAATAAGAAATGAGGTTCAAAAGAGACACAGAAGTCCTGCCCGTGACTAGAAAATTAAAGGGCCATGAGCTGGTTAGTTAGAGCAGCCCATTAGTGATGAACTGGTACCTTTGTAAGGATAAAGTTAGTTATTGTGCCCTGGTGTTATTTAAGTACTGCTTAATAAAGCTTTCTACCATCAGTTCTACACCCATCAAAATCTCTCATCCTGAAATACTGAGTCAGCAGAGGGCCACACAAATAAGCAGAGTGTCAGTGCTCTCCTGCACCAAGGCCATGCCCCCTCTGGCTGAGGAAGGCACAGATTCTCAGGAGAATTAATCTGTCAGAGACTTGGTGCCTCAGGGATGTGATGTCAGCCTCAGTGTCCGTCTTTCACTCTGTCCCTATGTCTCTGTAGCAAGTTGCTGTCCTGATGGCTTGGGCATGCTCATAGCCACCCCTTTCCGTCTTCCATAGACAGCCCTGGGACTGGGCATGCTCATAGCCACCCCTTTCTGTCTTCCATAGACAGCCCTGGGACTGGGCATGCTCATAGCCACCCCTTTCTGTCTTCCATAGACAGCCCTGGGACTGGGCATCCTCATAGCCACCCCTTTCCGTCTTCCATAGACATCCCTGGGACTGGGCATGCTCATGGCCATCCCTTTCCATCTTCCATAGACATCCCTGGGACTGGGCATGCTCATAGCCATCCCTTTCCATCTTCCATAGACATCCCTGGGACTGGAACAAAAGTGGAGCAACACTAGTCCATGCTCTCTGCACCATTCAAGGACCGTTACAGCTCTCACACAAAAAGAGAAAGAGTGATGTCATGCAGGGCCACTAAAATCATAGCATCTGCCTGACCCTTTCCTCTATTCCTGATCCTCACTCTCCTTGCTAATTACCCTTGGGGATGAGGCTGCAAGAAGCCAGCCACCCTGGGACCTCTCAGAGGCCCAGGGACTAAGCAATTCAGCTTGATGAACTCTAAGTAACAGGATGCAGAGGCTGGCATTTAACAGGCTCTTTGTAGGTCTTGCTCTCATTACCTAACTTCAGACAAGGGCAAGGCAGATGCAGTCCCCCACCCCCAGAGCCTACACTGGCTGTCCCTGTGCCAAGCATTTATTAAATGACATTTCACACTTACATTCTCTCTTCTGTCTGGTCCCCTTCCATGCCTGAAATGAATTAGAGCAGAGATGTGAACATCGAGAGTTTCAAGGAGCCAGCCCCAGAATATAATTTCAGTAAATCGCGTAAGGAGAAAGAAAACCCACTGAGCCGTGGCCAAAGGGGAAGTTGCCAGTGCCAGCAGAAATGCTGGGGTTGGAAGAGAAGGGAAATGTGGTCACTGGATGCCCTGTTATCTTTGCAAGCTGAGCTAGGCAAACCTTTGTTCTACAGCGCTACTATAGCAAATAATTACACAATTATACACACACACACATATATATGTTTAGTCAGCTTTTAGGAGCTATTAAATTTCACTGAGTAGATGTTTTTCCAAGCAAATAAAAACATTTTCAGTAATATTCTTCTTTGCTGAGGTTTCAAACCAGCCACCACAGGGTCTGCCCTTCAAGTAATAAGAAAACAGTTGGCAAAGGTCCCTGCTCCAGGCTTTGCCAATAGGGCCTTGGTGTCATTGGCACAGATGGGCAGGCCAGTCCAACAGCTTTGACAATAGCTGTCTAAGGGCTGGGGGAGGCATCTGTACTTCCTGGAAGAGAGGTAAAGTGGGGAGGGAGAGAAGGAGGGAAGGAGGGAGGGAGAGAGGGAGGGAGGGAGGGAGGGAGGCAAGGATGGATGGGTGGATAGAGGGAGGAAGAGAAGAAGGGAGGGAAGGAGGGAAAGATAGAGAGAGAGGAAAGGAAAGAGGGATGGAGGGAGGCAAGGATGGATGGGTGGATAGAGGGAGGAAGAGAAGAAGGGAGGGAGGGAGGGAGAGAAGGAAGGAGGAAGAATGATTTGTTGAGTAGCTAATGTCAGATGTTTCTTATGTCATCCATCAGTTCTTGCCCTGTTTTATTGAAAATTTTGATATTTTGGCCATTACAATTGTTTTTCATGTGTTCTGATTTTATTAAATAATCCATTAAAATGCTATGAAAGTCAATGACTGGGGATTTTCTTGGCACACTGTGGCCCTTAGTCTTGACTGAATCCTCACAACAGCCAAACCAGGGCGATGGTTATGAATCCTTATAGACAGAGGAGATAATGAAACTCACTGTTCCCCTCCAAGTAGCAGGGCTGGCCAGGAACCCAAGTACACTTGTGTCATTTGGTAAACAGACCATACATGATTTCATAGCACAGGTAAAGCTGCTAGAACTGAGCGCAGTCTCCTGTGGTTGTAAAATGGTTGAGCAGTAAGAAAGCAGCTAATGCAGGCCTAGATCCAGCCCCCACCCCACCCCACACCCTCACCATCTTTTCTCTCTGCTCCCTTACAAAATAAAGCTGCAGGTGCAGTTCCTATGAGCTGTTCAGGCTTCAGTCTAACAAGGTAGGGAAGTCCAACAAAACCAAGGCCAGCTTCAGACAAGAACTCCCACAGCAGCCATGCAACACTCCCCATTAAGTGCGGCTACTTGCCTCCTCCTCAGCTACATTCCCATTCTCCTGACAGACCTCAGTAGCTTTGATCCAACCAGCAAGGAAAGGAGCCCTCAACCTCCCAAGTACTGGAGTTCAAAGGCCCGACTCAGGCAGCACAGGACAGTCACCTTGGAACTGGCGGCTTCCTTGCTGTCAGGGGTCCGAGTCTTTCATTTCTTTCGTGTCTGTCCATGGCTGGTGGCAAAGGAGGCTTTTGTATCTTGGGTAAATGCTCCCTGAGTGGGAAGAGAGAGGATTTATAGAACGCCACTTTCACTGGGCAGAGGTCTGCAGCGGAGTTCTGGAGCTTGGAACAGTATGACAGAAGCTTACCTTCCCACTGGGGCCGCGGGCTGCAAGACAATACGGAAGACAGTGAGGGTCAGACACTTTCCAAAGAGTCAGGACAAGATAAAAGCAAAACCAGCAAAGACTAATATCATAAACAAACCAGAAAAGCAGCCTACCTTATCAGAAAATGTTGGTTTCTTTCCTGTAAACAAGATTGAGCAGAACATTAAATTTGGAACAGGCATGAGGTTAGGGCTGAAGAACAGATTCTGATGAAAACCACGTCTGTGTCTCTAGGGCAAGTCCGACTTTAAGCAGGGGCTTCAGATCCAAAAAGTCTTTTGAGGAACACCTGATTTTATAGGCTTAAAAATACCACCTGGCTTGCCAAAATCATACAGCTGTGCACATGCTAATAGGATTGTGGGATCTGTGCTTCTTTTCAACATGCAGCTTGGCTGAGCATCCAATGGGTGAATGTCTTCTTGAGATTCTATGTCTTCCTCATTGGTTTAAGCATCTGCTGTCTGGCCTAGTTTGAATTTTGAAGTAAACCAATACGTAATAAAGAAAAGATTTTCTCCTAAATCCTGTGGTACACTTGATATTATGCAAAGACTTCCATACAAGGGCTTTAGGAGATTGTCTTGGTATTTCAAAACCACTTTAGTGGTGGTGGAGGTGGTTGTGGTGGTAATCAAGGTGATGGTGGTCATGGTTGTGGTTGTGGTCACCAAGGTGTTAGTGGTGGTAGTAGTGGAGGTGGTGGTGGTGATGATGGTGGTAGTGGTGGTGGTGGTTGTGGTAGTGGTAGTCAATGTGGTGGTGGTGGTAGTCATGCTGGTGGTGGTGGTTATGGTCATGGTCATGGTTATGGTACTGGCCATTGTGGTGTGGTTGGCAGTGGTCATGGTCATGGTCGTGATTGTGGTCCTCATGGTGGCTATGGTGGTGGCAATGAATTTTGTTTGCTCACTTGCTTTGATCTCTTTGAAAACTGATGGTATTGAAGCCAAGTATTTATACCCAAGGGCCCTTCAATGTTATTAATAAGGTCCCAGTAAATCTGGAAGCAGGCCTGTTAATACCTGAGCATGTGGGATCTCAGGTACCTTGTCTGTGAAGTCAGTGTAGGCTTGCCACAAGGGTCACATGATAACTTATATGCAAGGTCAGGGACGGGATGGGTTGACAGATGCTGACAGATGCTGACAGATGCTGGCCAGCTCCTCTTTCTTTCCTACTCCCCCATACTTAGTACCCTAAGGTGCATGCTGACACTGTCCATCTGGAATCACAGATTCACAGCATCCCACAAGGGCTGAGTTCATGTTTGACCCAGGGAGGTCTGAGGAGCTTGCCTACTTTGAATAACTCACTAGCCAAGGGAAGACCATTCTTGGGGCACAAAAGGAGTTTCATAAATATTTAGAGTTGGAGATTAAACATCTTATTTAAAGGGCCACTCCAAAAACAAATGAATATTCTTTGGCCAAAGTAGGCTTTCCCCTTTCAGAAAGTATTTGATTCATAAGAAATAAATCAACCAACTAAACAGCGATCTTGTGATATGCATACACTCTGGCCATGTTAGGAGCTTGATGGTCACAGGCTAAGCATTAGTGGAAGAAGTTAGTCATTCCACAGCTTCATTGACAAGGATGTAACTCAAAACTCAAACATGGATCATCAGGAAACATCATCTCTAAAATGTCTACAGACATAGCAAAAGGTGACTCTTTAAGAGAGCGAGTTGTGTGTACAGATGACTAAGTCTTCACATCTGTATCCCACTTTCCTGATGCCCTGGCTTAGAGAGAAGGGTTCGAGTCTGGGTCTCGTCTACCTTCCTCTTTATATGATGAGTACAGCTCTCTACAGTGAACGCCAAACGCATGACTCAGCGGAGTTAGATTGGGAGTCAGAGATATGACAACAAGCTGCAGCTTCCAATCCAAGATCTCAAAGTCATTTTGCCAACCAAGGAGACCAAGAAATACTGAGGCCAAGAAAAGGCAAAGGCCTTGTTCAGAGTCCCACTGAAGAGGAGAAGGTATGGGGCCTAGATCTGGATTCTGTGTTTACTTAGTTTAGATACTTCTTGCCCAGATACACATTGTCTACAGCAAGTTCAAAGGCCACCATCTCAGTGTAAAAGTCAGAAAGACAAGACATGGGCTCAAGTCTTAACCTACCTATGCAAGACAGAGCATACTACTTAACCTCTCTGACCTTTCATCGTCTAAGAGGTGGAGATGACACACCCTTCACTGGTTTGGCCTAAGGATGCAAAGCACCTGCCCCATCCTAGATGTTCAATAAATTGTAACTAAGTTTTAGGGATGAATTAAAGTATACCTCTATGTAAGGGTAGCTGGAACCATGAGTAAATTGTGGGGAAAGTCTATGGTGCTTCATCAACTGAATGCGCCACCGCAAATGGCAATTTTGACATCTGAACATTTTAGAAAGTGTATCCTTCTAAGAGAACATCCTCTTGACATGAGACTGTGGCCTAAGGACGCAGCATCCTCTGAGCCAGCAAACTCATAAATAGCAACCAAAGCAGCTGACTTCAGCTCTCCTGGTGCTCTTGCCTCTCAGCCCATTTCTTCCTTGAGTACCAGGTTGCATCCTGCTGTGCCTTGGCCAAAGAACACACAGCTCACAGGCATGGTGGAGTAGGCACAGCCCAGGGCCTGAGAGCAGGGCTTCTGGCACCAGGCTGGTCTGGGTTTAGGTCTCTATCTTCATCATTTGGTCACTGAGAAATGTTGGAAAGTTACTGCTTTGTGTCTCAATTTCTTCCTCTGTAAAATGAGGATGTTTCTCACAAATTTACAGTATTATGCCAGTAGTAAAAGGAGAGAGAGAGAGAGAGAGAGAGAGAGAGAGAGAGAGAGAGTCTTGGTGGAGTTCTCTCCCCAAATGTGTGTATATGTATGTATATGTGTATGTGTGTGTATATATGTGTGTGTGAATGTATGTATATATATATACATAGTGTATATACACACTATGTATATATATATGTATTTGTGTATATATATATATATATATATATATATATATATATATATATAATGTGTGTGTGCTTAGCACTCTACAAATGTAGCCATTATTATTATGCATAAAATATGAGTAATACCAACCTAGTATGAAGGGCTCTCGGTCAAGAGGGGCCAGTGAGCGATCCAGGGGAGGTTTTGTGCTTCTGTCTATTGATGGAGCAGGTACTGTAGTATAAAAGGGTAAGGTCAGTTAAGTGAAATGAGAGCATCTGGCTGGGGATTGGGAGGATGGGCTGGCAGGCAGAAAGCACCCTGTGCTTACACTTCGCTGTTTTGTTGTTTCCACTTCTGCTGGACTCTTCATGGTTGAGATGGGGTGGAGACAGTGGCTGCATGGAATTAAAAAAAATCCAAATGTTTAGAAGCTTTTCCACAACAGCTTCTTTTTGTCTTGGTGACATTCTCTCCCCAGATGTTGCTGGATCCCTTTCCTTCATCTTCAGGTCTGATCCACAGCTAGCTGTCCCCTCTGTCAGCTGAGCTGCTGAGGTTGCGCCCCTCTGAACTTCCTCACTTTCTCATGCTCCAGGCCTTCAGCACGGCAAAGGACCAAGCCAAAACTTCCCTACCAAGCCCTCCAAGGGTCTAGTCACATCATAACCATGAAGCATGAACCCCCCTGTGAAGTGCACACGAGATGCCCTGCCCACCTTTTGAAGCCATTTTCATGTTCCTCTGATGCTCCACAGTCCCTGCATAAGGATCTCCTTACAGTTCTCACAAAACCCAAAGCTCATGCACGCATGCACCACCACCCAGGAACATCTCTGTGCCTATGTTTCCTCTGCCTGGGATGTCCCTTCTGCTTTCCCTATGACTGGCTTGTTTATATCAAAACGTTATGAGAGTCGGAGCATTCTGTGCTGTTCCATATTCTTCCCCCGGCACAGAGAACACTGGTGTGAAGTAGATGCCTAATAAATATCTGTCGAAGTGATGGGCAAAGCCTGCCTCCCATTGGTAGAAGTGAAAGTCTTCAGGTTTCAAAAGCAAGATGCCCCTGTAGACACGTTGGGCTCCACTTTAGCATCTGTGGCAGGAGCCAAAGTGTCAGAACTAAAAGGGGAGATTGCGGTAGGAGGAGGGTCTTGGAAGATACTGCGACCTCACAGTAGCGAGGATCGATCCCCTTCTCACAGGTTGCCCCCCCTCCTGCTGGCATCTCTGCTAAAGTGTCCTGGTCCCTTGCAGAAAGAGCACATCGCCAGATCCTGACTCCTTTAGACTGAGCTTCACATGAGCTCTATAGGAACTGGACCATATGCTGAAAGAAAAGGAAAAGTGTGACTTGGTGCCACTGTTTCTCTTGTGGGCTTCACGGTGTTGGAAATCCTGTGGTCCGAAGGCGGTCATCCCTGGAATTTCTTGGTCTTGCCAGCAGGTGGCGCAGTGCAGTTTGCAGGAGGAGGCCAACCTCGAGATTCTTGGCAACACAGAAGATGCCCGACCAGGCTTGGCTCTCCCACAGTTAAATTAAATAAGGGAGGTAGCACAATGATATTGGAAGGGGAGTATCTCATTATACACGCAGTTCATATTGTTTATGGTGCCAAAAAATGCCAATAAACATGACATACATAGAAACTGCTTATGTATCATCACAAAATTGAACCACTGAACGGAACGTGAGGGTGTGCATTGTCCCTGACATAACCGTCTGTTACAAACCTAGAATGAGGTAAAGACGCTCACTTCCTTATCTGCCTATTGGAAGAAAGAACTGTTGTGGAAACAGTGCGGCCTGGAAGAAAGGGAGGAGGCATACCGAGTGATTCCGGCCTGTTGGCAGGGGAGGGAGGGCGGCCTTTGGTCTCTGCGGAGGCACGGGAGGCTGCTGGGAGACTTTGCCGGTGGGAGGTCGGTCTGCGGAAACACGATATTAAAAAGAAAGAAGGGCTATTTAATTCCATTGGGGAGGCAGAGGAAGGCGGATCTCTGAGTTCAAGGCCAGCCTGGCCTACAGAGCTAGTTCCAACACAACCAGGGTTACACAGAGAGACCTTGTCTCAGAAAAACCAAACCAACCAAACCAAACCAAGAAAGAAAAAGGAAAGGAGGGAGGGAGGGAGGGAGAGAGAGAGAGAGAGAGAGAGAGAGAGAGAGAGAGAGAGAGAGAGAGAGAGAAGAGAGGAAAAGAGAAAAAAAGAGAAGAAATAAAATTTGAGGTGAGTGTTGTCTAATTCAGTTGTCTTCTAGAACATGTTATGCCTGTCTGTGTAGCTTGAAACATCAGGAGCACCTGACCCTTCTCCTCCAGCTCTCCACCAGAACCAGCATGAATCTGAGATCATCAAACCCAGCCTGGCTCCTACAGGAGGCAGGAAGTCACTGGGTCCTGCAGATTTGGTTTAACTCTTCTTACACATTGGAATAACTCCTATTGTCCCTCACACAAACAGGTACTATCTGAGACACTGTTACTCAAAGGACGCCTCCACAGAATTAGCCCAGTGAGTGTTTTCAGATACAATTCTACATGTGGAGATGTGCATATGCATGCAACATGATCCATGTGAATGTATATGCACATATGCAAATACAGAGCACAATTGTGTATGTTCAACATGCATGTGAACACATATGTGCCAAGAAACAGGAGTGTATGCTGACACTTAAGCATGCACAGAAACACATGTGTGCATGCCTGCATACATATGCTCACACTGCACACACAGCTGCTTGTCAGTCCTCTGCCACCCTCAGGAGCCCCTTATTCTGTTGCTTCCTTCCCTGTACCAGAACTCTGGGCTGCAATGCTCTCCCACTTCCTCCTTTGTCTCCTCCCTTAAAGGGAGAGGCTGGGCCCCAATTTTCTTACCAAATTAAACAGCACATGGCTTCACCCTAGACAGACACACTGTTCCAATTGCCACAGAACTGCCCAGAACCAGCTTGACAAGTTAGGAATTTCTTACCCCTTCAGCTGGGGCAGCAAGCAGGCAAGGGCCTCTGGCATCTCGTGCTTTGAGCCCTGGAGCCTTATCAGAGCCACGGAAACCCTAACAAAACTGACTGTTAGCTTTGGGAAGATTGTGGAGGGAGTCTGGACAGTCAAGCTGGAAAGACCATTGAGTGCTCTCTTGACCTTCCCTTTTGTCAGCCCTGTGAAGAATGTCATTTCCCTTTCAGAAGGGAAGGGCTCAGGCAAGCCAGGTATCCACACACAGGCTGCCTTTCAGCAACTCTGATAGGCCATGTTCCTTGAGACCTCAGGGACTATGTGCTGTCATTTCATGTGTTTCCAATGTTCCTCCCCTCCCTGTCTCAGCGTCATTTAACCAACCCTTACTCAATTGCAATACAGTATTTAACGTCAGCCGAAGACTGTCGCTCAAATACCACATCCCGAAGGAACAAATGCATTTATTACGCTGGCTTAATGACAGGATACATTAGTTTAGTGTTGCTTCACCCACTAGACTAAGAGTGCTCAAGGACGAAGTTTGTCTCACTCACTCTGTGTCTTTGTGACAGGCACCTAGAGACACGCACCAACTTGGTTTCCCTTTTCTGCTCCATTTTCCTAAGTCCGGAACAGCCTTGATGTTGCGGATGCTCCCTGCCTGTTAGCTTTCGTGTTCTCCCCTTGAATACTCAAAGTTAGGTGGTAGGGCGCAATCTGGAGCAGAGTACAGCACAGCTCCCAGGGTGAGACACAGTGTTCCCTGGATGCAGAGGGAGCCAAGTGTGCCTATGTTCATTTTCTGTCACCTCTTCTACTAGAAGATGTGCCAGACAAAGGCACACCCTCCTTCCTGGTGGGTTCTATCAGGCACATGGTATCTGGCTCAGAATAGGAGATGAGTGATATTTGTGACCTTGTGAATGAATGAATGAATGAGGAAGAACATATGAGTACAGAACAGCAGGTAGATGAGGGACATCCTAAAAAGTCTGTCTGGTAAAGGTAGAACCAGCCCCTCTGAGTGCCCTCATATTTGTCATGAACTTCTTTAGATGACAGTGCCACCTAACCGCCCTCTTCCCCTCAAGCCTTTGTCCTCTGTCCTAGCATTAGCCTAGAGAGGCAGTCTTCAGCCTCAAGCCACCCAGAGAAACTCAGTGAGCAGCTTCTCCCAAGGCTGCAAGCTGCAAAGAGGCCCTTACCGATGTACATGGAGTTGGCATTGAAGAAAGGCTTGGGGGGCAGGATGGAGCTCTGCAGAGCCTCCTCATTGTTGGAGGGTGGAGGCTCATATTCAGCAACATCGTCCACCAGGGCCTGTTCCTCCTCATTAGGGGATTCATAGTCACCATCGTCCTCCCCATCCGGCTCATCGTCATTGGGACTTTCATAGTCATCTTCCTGTCAACACAGTGGAGGGACGACACAGCTTGTACAGGTGTCATAGGGCAACAATTCCAAGACCCCGGCATTCTCCCAACAGATGTGTTTCCAGAGATTGGAAACCCATGCTTTGAGACAGAATTGAAGATTAACCTCTGGCTGAGCATGGAAAGACTCAAGGGGAGCCTTGGCAGGGGTCCAGCTGCTGAAGCACAAACACATCTGGAGAAACTGGCTCTCTTGTTTCTTTGGTACAAAATAAATTTGTCGCATTCCTTTGTTTTCCCATTAAAACAAAACAAAACAAAACAAAACAAAACCCAGACTTTACCAAAAATCATTTTCATTCGAATGAAGCGCTTTCACTTACTAGAATCTAATAAGAAAAGGGACAATCTGTGCATGTTTTTTTAAAAACCCAGAGGCGGCCACTTACCAGAAAGACCACTTAGACTGAGAGTTGGGCAGCCTGGGACCCACATCTGCCTCTACCTGACAAAGAGCTTTGTACAAGGCACATCCCTCCAGCTGTCTCCTCCATCACAGAATTCTTGACCCCTGTCTAGCTGTGTGTGTGTGGTGACCATGAATAGTTTGATGAAAGGAATTGCATAGTCCATTGGACTCTGAAAGGTGTCATCACTGTGACCCTTCCCATGTAAAATTGGTATGGGAGCCTTTCTGGTGTTAACACTTCATTTCCCCTATGTGTTACCAATGGTGGCTTAACTCCATGAGGAAAGTTACAGTAGCAAGGATTTCTAGGAAAGATAGTAGAAAGGAACGGATTGCTATTGGGTATGATAATGGTGATAAATGTGTGGTCAGTAAGCTACAGCCCACCTCTGTATTCATCAGGGATCTCACTCATTTGCTCACTGACTGTGGCTGCTTCTATGCCACAGAGGCAGAGCTGAGTAGTAGAGAGAGAAACCTTTGGGCTTCCAAAGCTGGATATTTACTTTGGCCCCTTCCTGGGCCCTGAAATGGGATGTTTCAATGCCTTGTTGGCGGAAGGAGTTGCTCCTTTTCCAGCATTAAGATCAATGTAAAGCCATCGATATAAGGGTAATCTAGCCCAAGCCATACTCACAAAGGATGACCAGCCACCATCGTCTTCTTCATGGCTTTCTGCAAAGGAAATAGTAACACCACTATCAGTACCCAACAGAGAGTCAGAACAGTTCTCCCTCCCAGGCTTTCACTCCTCCTTCTCCATGAATGGGGCCATCAACTGCTGTGTGGAGTACGATTTAGCCCACCAGAACTCATGTTAACTCCTAATGTAAACGTATTGAGGGGTAATGGGATCATGAAGGGATAATTAGGTCAAAGGAACCTTAAGAATTGATTAGTAGAGACTTGGGTCTCTGGACTTGGTCTTTCAAGACTGGAGTAAATGTCACATCAGGACCTTGTGAGAGTAGATAACCTGGTATTTCGGTCACGTGGACACATGCCTCTCACTATTCTCATGTTTTCCTATGTGGTGCTATTTGTAATGCAGTCTAAGCCAGAAGTTGAACTGATGGCAGCACCATGCTCTTAGACCTCTAGACCTCTGAAATTAATAAACCTCTTTCCCTTATAAAGTAACCAGCTTTAGGAGCAGTGTTATAGCAACAGAAAACACACTGAGACGGCTGCTTACTATTGGCCATAGCATTTCTACCCAAAGAGTTCATCCTACCAGACAGCAGCAGTGGCACCTACTCTTTCTTGTCTCTCTATAAAAGTCAACAAGGATTGTCTTCCCAGAATAAGACATGGGGCCTTACTCATGTAGTGTCATATTTAACAGGACTAGGAAGGGACCAGGAACCCAAATCTAGATGTTTTGTGCAACTGAACAATGGGAGGCTGTCTGAAATACTCAGACACTGGCTCAGATGAGGCGCTCAAATCTGAGTCTCTGCAGGAAACCTAGAGTGGATTGTTCATCCTCTCAGTGGGAACCCAAACCCTTCCGTGCCAAAGACCTGGCTGATGAGCTAATGAGTCATGTCCCACATACAGCACTCAAGGAGGCTAGAACTGAAGCACACATCACCTCCTAAAGCAATCGTCTCTCAACCCTGGTGCCTTTACCTGTCTCCTCAGGAAACCGTTGAATCTGGGGTCTGCAAAAACAAATAGCATCTCAGTAGCCTGTCAATCTAAGGGCATTCCCTTTCCCCAGGCTAGCCCTCTGCACCAATAGGGATTGTGTCTCATTACCCAAGGCTTGTGCTCTTGCTGCTTTGCAACCAGAGTTTTGCTGTCCCCTCCCCACCCCACCACTCTGCCTCCCAGCTTCTGGAGACCACTAAATCCACAAAAGTGTCACAGAAAGATGCTTGTGACTGTTTAAAGATCTAGGGAATGTGTCCTTGATGTCCGGAACCTGGGGGCACAATGTTCATCAGAAAGAGGGGACTCCCTCTGCTCCTTGGGTACTCTTCTCATGACCCCTGGGACAGAGGGGACCACCACACGTGACACAGTCGGGGGGGGGGAAACAAATGTTGCAGATTCTTTTAAAGTCTCAATTGGTATTTTACTTTTTGAGTTCCCCTACAGAGGTGCCCACTCACTTGCGTGTGAAAATGCTCCTTCTCTCTTCATTCTTGTTGATGTCTTGACTCAACTTACTGAGAATTCTACGAGATAAAGACACACATGAAAGAGAGAGCACTCTCCTCCTGGCCTCCCCTCCCTGGTCCACATAGTCTCTATGTTCATAGGCTCAACTTGATCAGTCTTCTTTATATCCATCCTCTACAAGCCAGTCTCACATCTTGTTCCCACCTAGCTAAAACTTACCACCTCATGCTTTTCAGGACCTGACCCAATACCAATCACATCTCCTGCTCCCATGAAGCCTCTGTCATGTGCTGACCTACATCTACTGGAGATCTGGCTTGGAGATCTCCTGAAAATGCAGTCAGCTTACACCTGCCTCCCCACTGCTCTGAAGATCTGGCCCCTAAGATCTGCACACTGGAATTGTATCAGCCACTCTTCTGTGATTGTTCTTAAGTTACAGCTCACATGTCACAACCACTGTGGTCCCCTGAGCTTTGGTTGATCATTCTTGTGTGGATTGCTTGTTTATAGTCATGATCAAACCATCTGCTAGACCCAGAGGCTCAGCTGCCCATGTGTATTTTTTTATTGCAACCTCCAATGAGCTGCTATTCACCCTGTTACCTCCCCCCCCCTCTCTCTCTCTCTCACACACACACACACAGATTCTCCCTCTTTGTATCTACTTAGTAACGTGGTATGGTGGTCAATCTTGTTTATCACTTTAATTCGATCGAAAGACAACTAGGAAATGAGGATACCTCAGTCCCTACGTGTCTGTGAGAGTATTTCCAGGGATGATCAGATCATGAGAGCTTTAAACAAAGCAATGGCTTAACTCAGATGAGGCAGGACAGAAAAACACGGCAAGTTGTGGAAATGTAGGCAAGGAACCCCTCACTCAGGATCTGCTCAAAGACTCTCACCAGCTCAAGAAGTCAAGCACAATTGACATTCGCTGCAAAGGCATTCAGAGACAGTTTATAGAGAAATATTTTAATGAGAATATTAAGATAGTAACAAGTCATTCTTAAGACCTATGTGAGCACAACCTTTCTCCTGTCACAGCTGAAAGCCGAATGTTTTCTCAGAATCTCACTAGACGGTCCCCTGGAAGTGAAAGACATGCCTTCATCCTTGCAGCCTTGTGGCTCATGGATTATTTTTATAATACTGTAATCATATGAGGACATCTGGTAATTTCACTTACCAAAAAGAGACAGATGGGGAGGGTGTGCTCTTAATGCTCATGTGAGCTGTAACTTGAGAGCAGCCAGGCAGGACTTATGGGGATGGCTAAGATCCTTAAGCGCTACTGTCTTTAAAGAAGCCCACACCACCCTCTCTGGATATCGTCTCCCTCTCTGGGCATCTTTTTAATAGTAACCCCATGTATTTAAATCTATGCTAAATACTCTTTACACTTCTAATAAACCCAGCTCTGCTTCATTCTGCCTCATCTTGAAATTCTTTTCTGTAGTGACGTCAAAGATGCTTTCACATGAGTGGCGGTCCCTGAAGGATAAGGGGACGCTTCAGGCCACTGGCGGCTGTTGTGGTTTGCATCTCACGCCGCATAGCCACAGACACATTTATGTATTCAGATTCTGAAGAGACTGTTGGGAAGAAGGAGAACTACAGGAGTGAAGGTCAAGTTGAAAGACGTTAGTTCCCAGAGACATGCTTGTGAGGAGGGTTTTCTGCCCAGTCTCTCCTGTTTCTCTGCAGCGAGTGAATGGCTTTGCTCTCCTTCCCCCTTCACACTGATTCTCTGCTCCCCACAGGCCCAGAAGCCAGCTAAAGCCAAAGAACCCAATGGAAACCTCTAAGGCCATGAGCCAAAATAACTGCTTCCTTTCCATTGCCTTGCTCAGGCATTTCATCACAGCCACGAAGAACTAAATCACCCACATGAATTTTTATAGAAAAACATTCCCCATAAAGGTACATTTTGCCAAGGGAGAGTCTGTTTGAATCACCCTGACCTTGAGTCCCAAATTCAGTCAAAATAGCTAACTATACCATGTGCTCAGGCGCACCACACAGAATCAGCAAGTCCCCAAACACCAGCATAGGGTGAGATATGGCTCCAAGGCTGTATCTCAAGCAGGCCCTAGCAACCCTCAAAGCCTCAGAACGGAAAACTCCACATTGCAGACTCCAGGAGTAAGAGAAAGAACTTCAGAGCTCATCCTGATTATATTTTGTAGGAGGTGACCAGGGCTCAAACAAAAGGAAGGATGTTGTAGATTAGTGATGCGCACCACCTGTCTCCACAGTACACATGCTAGCCCATCCTCTCTTGTTTCCAACTCAGCATTCTTTCAAGGTCCCAACCCTTGTGCAATTCTCTCTGCATTGTCCTCTTCTTAGCTGTGATAGCCACACCCAATCTGTGTCCCTTCTGCCCGTTGGCAGCTCATGGAAACAAGTTAGCCCAGTGCAAATTGGTGAGATTAGCAAGGGCAGTCCTTAACAACCCCCAGCGCTTCTATTCCTTCCTCAGCTTCTAACTCACTGCTCAGGACTCTCCGATCTCCGAGTGACAGGGCAGAGGAACTTGAGCAGCTGAGTGACTCGAGAGAACAAACAAACAAGGCAATGGTAAGCCCTCCATAGGAATCCCATTGTTGGAACTTTAGACTTGAATCACCACCTACAGCACTGGTTCTCAACTGGAGGGTTGAGGTCCCTATGAGAGGTGGAATGACCCTTTCACAGGGGCTAAGACCATTGGAAAACCCATGACAATTCATAACAGTAGCAAAATTACAGTTGTAAAGTAGCAACAAAAATATTTTTATGGTTAGGGGGGTCACCACACATGAGGAACTGTATTAAAAGGTCACAACATTAGGAAGGGTGAGGACCACCTGCTCTAGAGGGAAAAGCACTCGAAAGCTGAGGTAGGGCAGGGGTGGAAGGGGTGAAGTGGGACAGTGGGAGGGTGGGGGAGACATACAAGGGGCTTTCTAGTTTCCTCTAAACACAACATGAGGATGTTTGTGACATAATTATGGCCACATGTGACCTGGCGGTAGTTGTTTAGAGCAGATAGCAGGCAGGCTAAAGGTCTCCTATATGATTGTTAGAGGAATGTCTGTCCTGCATCCTGCAGCAGCCACTTCTGTCCTGCCCTGTCACCTGCTTACTTTAATGCACTCACTGAAGTCCTTCTAAGTGCCAAGGACTCTGCTAGGCACTCAAAATGTCCATCCCAGAACAACAAAAGAAGCTCTGCTCTTGCACTGTAGAGAGAAGCAGACGGGGTGGGCTGGGGGAAATGGCTCAGTCAGTAAAGTGCTTGCTGCACCATGTGGGCCTGTGGTATAACTTTCATCCCCACAACCACATAAAAACTAAGTGTGGTACAGTGCACTTGTAATCCTAGCACAGGGAAGGCAGAGACAGGCAGATCCATGAGGTCCATGCAACAGCTAGCTGGAGCCCCAGACTGTAATGAAAGACCCTGTTCTAACAAAGCAATGTGAATTACTCCTGAAGAATGAAACCTGAAGTTAACCTCTTGTCTTTACACGCACACACACACACACACACACACACACACCTACATGCATATACACAAAAAAATAAGAGAAAGCCAGAACAAGTGTGTGTGTGTGTGTGTGTGTGTGTGTGTGTGTGTGTGTGTGTGTGTCAGGTAAAATAATGAATGATGTTTATTTGAGACAACCTGCATAGTACAGGCTGGCTTGAAATTTGAAATCTTCCTGTTTCAGTCTCCTAAGGTGTGAGATTAAAGGTGCATGTTACCACCTGGCTAATAATGAATACTTACACAAATAATGTTCAAAGTAAGAGGGTACTATGTCTGCTCATGTGGTGGTGGGAGGAGCTTGGGCAGGAAGATAGTGGGCTTACAATTTAAAACTACCGGCACTCAACAAGTAGGTACCATTTGAGCAAGGGCCTGAGGAAGGTGGAACTGAGCCAGACCTCAATTCTCCCACCCGACAGAGCTTAGCTGGGCTTTAGCAGGCTCCCACATGCGAGGGACTCTCTAAAATGTCTCCTCCTCTGTGCTGTGGCACTTCTCATCAGTATCTCTCACAGCCAGTCAGGGGCTGCTGGGGCTCTAACTAGAAAGGAAGGAAATGCTAAACCACAGGCCCCATGCAGAGCAGCAAAGAGCTGAGGCAGGCAGGAAGGTGCAGGCTGCAATAGGCAGCAGAGCCTGGGCCTCCCATGGCTGAGAAGAGCTTCTGAGAATGCTTCCTAAACTGCAGGGACCCCTCGAGGGGGGCGGGTAGACGGTTGAGTTGTTTTGCCAGCCAGAAGGCAGGGAAGTGGCTGTCAGCTTTGCCCAGACCTACAAGCTGCACCCCACCCCCAGTGGGTCAAGTGACAGTGAATGGCAGAGATGACACAGCCTCTCTCTCTGCACAAACTCCTAGCTCTCCCTCTCCAGCCTGGGAAAGAGGAAGAGAAGGCTGGGGATCCAAATCACATAGCTTGACCAGTAAATGTGTTTCCTACTCCCATTTTGGTTGTCATGCGTCCTTGGAAGGCTAATATCTTGCCCGGATGTCTCTCCGGTACACAATACCCCAAGGCCTGGGACAGGGTAGACATGCGCACCTGCCTGGAGCGACACTTGTCAGGGTGTCTTCTTCTACCTTGGCTTCAGCCCTCCTCCAAGAACTCCAGCACCATCATGGCCTTTGCTTCCAATTTCATCCTTCTCTAAGGAAACTAAGTGCTCTCTCCTTTAAAATTCCTTCCTTTTTGAACCAAGAGGCAGATCTTCCAAATCCTTCCTTAGCCAGAGAAGAGTCACATCTGTCTGACGACTCAGGAAGGGCCTCTCATGGTGTCTTAGATCTCAGGGGAATACCACATGTAGATGAAAAAAATTCTCAGGGAGCAACAAGACCTCCCGACTCTCTAGATGAGCTTCCTGCCTACTGTTTCCCTGGATCTCCTAGCCATTTGAGTGGCAAACACATGTAGTTAGCTCTGTCTGTAAAACCCTTGGCAACTGGGAGTCAGTGTCCACGTGCAGCTTAGCTCTTAAGTAGAGTTTCCTGGACTTACATGGGAGGAAAAGATCTGGCAGTAGAGTTGAAGCACTCTTCATTGGGAAGGATGCTAAGGGGCTGGGCACTTGGACTGGGATTAGCCAGTGGATGGTAGAGGGAAGGTGCATGCTGGAGGGGGTGTTCAAATTAATAATTGCTTCTGTGTTGCTGGGGGCTGATTATTTACTTGTAGGTAAACAATGTTCTTTCCTCTTCTGAGGATCCTTCTCTGCTCCTTCCTCAAGACTGTCTCTTCCTTGGGTATAGAGATAAGCGCTCTGCAGATGAGATAGATGGCAGTTTCTGCTAATAGCAAGCCTGTGCACAGTTGACTGTACTGCTTCCTGCTGGATCTAATCACAAACACATATGTGACGGATATAGTGAATGTTAATGATGAGCATCAGCTCACTCCTATCTGCTGCCTGCACCACCCATACCGATGCCCCACCTCACATCGGAAGTGGGCTCAGCCTAAGCTCTGTAAGATCCCTTCACCATGAAAATATTCAGGGTATCTGTCTTGATACTAACCATGTCCTGAGAGAATGACTGTATTTGTAGAAAGAGAATTTCATTACAGAATCGACCTTTGTAATAAAATCTGTTAAACTTTGTTTGTTTGTTTTCCTTACAATAGATTATAGAGTTCATTTTGTCTTGGCTTCCTACCCCTGGGGCACAGGCCCTGCCCTAAATTGTGGTTAATACACTCAGTGAGACTCCATTAAAGAAAACTGCTTTCTGCCTTGCTGTCAACTGCAGTTAGGTTTAAGGCTGGGGTGGGGTGGGAACCTGGATCTACTTTCTCTACTCAGTGCTGAGACCCTGTCTGGCTTGAACTTGTGCAGGATTTGAGCATGCTCCCGTAGTCTCTGAGTCTTATGTGTATCAGCCCTCCTGTATCTAGACGACACTGTTTCCTTAGAGCCATCTGATGCTTGGAGTCACCTCTGGCTCTTACAATCTTTTTACTCCCTTTTCCAAATAGCTCCCTGAGCCCTGGGTTGGATGAAGGTATCCCATTTAGGACCCAGTACGCCAAAGTCTCTCCATTCATTGACCAGTTATGGCTCTCCATTTAACTCTGGCATTTTAAGTAGTTGGGAAGGACACAGAACTCTCCAGGGACATGTGATCTTATTTTGATTTTGTATTTGTCTGCAATCTCTTTTTGCCCTTAAGGACAATGTTCAAGACAAATCAATCTCTATAGGAGATGGTGGAATAGTAATTATTAAATATCTATATTATAAGGACATCGTCAAGGAATTTGTGTTACCTTAATCTTCCTCTTTCCCTACTACTACTTTCTCCTTCTACAGCTGGGGAAACTGAGGCTCCCACTATTTGAGTGGCTTTACTATAGGAAGCAGGAGGTCAGTTGAGCTCTAGGACCAAGCCCTCTCACCCCATAGCCTGCCCTGGGTATTCTTGAACCCTTGCTTTCTAGCAAAAACGAAAACAAAAACTAGTGAAAACTGGAGAGTGTCCCTAGGAAGGTTTCTCATAAAAGACAAGCTTGTACTTAGTCGGTGGATTTGTTTGTTTGTTTTATTTCCCCAGTATTTCTTCTAATTTTCCCACTGACCTTTGAGGTTAGTAGCATTATTATCCCTAGCTTACAGAGGAGAAACAGAGGCTCAGAGAGCCAAGACAGTTTGCCCAGGGTCCTTACAGCCTCTTGCTAATGTGAGGATGGCCACATCTAACTTGCTCCCACACTTTCTGCTGATTCTTCTCTAAGTCATCTTTTATACCTCCCTGGACAGATCCGAGACGTAAGTCTTCCTTACTGTTCTTCTTGTTACGTTCCCTTCATTGCCTCTCACAGAGGCTCACAGGGCCTTTATAAATTGTGAACTGAACATTCCATCAAGTCATATCAGCCTCTTTGTTTTCCTCTGCCCTGCTGCACACACTCCAGATAGACATAGGAGAAGTTCCAATGGATATCCCACCCCCTGTACATTAACAGTGTGCTTCCTTCTAGAATGATCCATAGTCACCTTTCTGTCACTTCTACTTAACTTTCTTCCCCTCTTTCACTTCCCCCCCCTTTTTTGGCAACAGGGTTTTTCATATAGCCCAGGCTCACTTCTAACTCATCTTGTGTTGCTAAAGCTGTCCTTGAACTCCTATTGTCTCCAATTACTGGGATTACAGGCATACACTACTTTGTCTGGCTTCAACTGGACTATTAAATGCTTTTCCCATTAGACTATAAGCACAGTATGTGAGGGATCTGTCCTTTTTTTCTTTGCAGTCTCACTTTGGCAAGTCTTAAGACATTGCAGACACCTTGCTAAATAAATGAAGCATTCACAGAGTAGTCATTTGTATAGGAACCGAGAGATGGAACTCAAATGTCCTCAAAGGACCAAATATATATTTACATTTCTAACACTTGGCCTCCTTGCACAAAGGATGACCCACATTAGCAGCAGGTGCCATCTCATTCCTCCTGAGAGATGTTATCCAACAGTTGTTGTCGAGAGGGCCAGCATTTGGAATGAGCTCTCTCAGAATTTGTGTGTCTGGAAAAGTCCTGTTTTACCCACACTTGACAGCTGTTGGACAATACACATTTACTGAGCTCCCACTGCCCACTAGGCACAGGTCTAATGATGAGCAACTGCAGGAGACACCGGAGCACAATACCAAAGCTGTCTCCGTTCCCATAGCTCCCTTTCAATCACTCCTGTCCTTTGACCAAAGGCAGAAATGTTTGGAGGCCTCCAACCTTCTCAGGAATCCCACAGACAAGTGATTATTAAGACATATCATTTCAACTGTTTTTTCAATAGCAGGAAGTATAGTGAAGACTATATCAGTGCAAGCTGGTTAAGGTTTCTGCCTTTCTTTCTGAAATAACTTGTCACTGGGAACTCATCTTGAGACATTCTCCTTTTAGTGCTTAAGGGATCTTCTAGGTGTCCTTGTTTCTGACTGAAGCCCCACCCTCCATCTTCATAGTCCCGCCTCGGAGTTCGATGTGCTTTCTTTCCTCTGACTACTCGGTGATTTTTCTCCTCACTGGTTATCGCTAACTCATCAGTTGCTTGGGGGAAAAGTCAATGGTAATGCATCACAGAGCAGCGGTGCATCTCTTTCTTGGGACTTGGGGTTTGTGATGCCTCTTGAATCTGAGGACTTAACTTCTATCCAACCCTGGAACTTCTTGGCGACTATTTCCTCCTGTATTTAATTCTGCCTTTCCTCTGCTCAGCAGGCACATCTTTTGAGAACCTTAGTTCTGCACACTCAGCTGGTTGGAGTGGCTCTACAGTTGTGATGCTCTGCCCACTTCCAGCAGTGGAGAGCAAACCTAACGTGTCGTGACTGCTAGGCAAGCACGCCAGCCCCGAGCCATCCCCCCCTGCATCCTCATGCTCTTTGCCTTTGTGACACTTTCTCCTCCCTTTGATTTTGGAGAATTTCTCTTGCTCTGGGTTCATGTTCCATGACTCATCTTGTTAGTTGTTATCAACTTGACACAAACTAGAGATACCAGAGAAAAGGGAACTTCACCTGAGACACTGTCTCCATGCAAGAATGTGGGGCATTTTCTTGGTTGCTTATTAATGGAGGCAATCCACCACACTGAGGGCAGTAGTCTGGGTTGTACAGATAACATACCAGAGTGTGAGCCTAGGAGCAGGTCCATAAGCAATTTTTTTGTTGTTGTTGTTCCTCAGAGGTCTCTACTTCAGTTCCTGTATCCAGGTTCCTGCTTTGAGTTCCTTCCTTGGCTTCCTGAATGATGAACTGGAATGATCTTCCAGTTTCTCTAATGCTGATGACATCAACATAGAAGTAACTAGGGCACTGACATGTGATTCTGCAAAACCTAGTTTCTGGTGAAACTACAGCAGTTTATCCATCATCTCAAATACTTTGATCTCGTGAAGTTCTGCGCAGATCTGTTTGTGTTTCCTGTACCCCAGCTTGACTTTGAACTCACGGGGCTCAGCCACGGTGCTCCTTTCCAACAGTTCCAGCTATCTGGGACAGCTATGACATAGTTGTTTCCCTTCACTGTCATATTTCCCTGCTTATTTCCCTTCTTGATACTGATTCGATGCTACACATTGTTTTTGTTTAACCGTGGATACTTTTGCATAATCGGGTTTTATTTGAAGATGTAGTAAAGTTGCTTGGAAGCAGTCTGCAACCCCTCTGCCTTGTTTTTAAGATTCACTTAACTGAACCAGAACAGGTTTTAGATTAGACCTGACAGTTCTTCATTTTGGAAGCAAGGCCTGTCTGTGTACTCTTTTCAATGACTGAATCTGGGCATCCTGGTACCTGGCTGGTAGAAATGGGCACCATTTTCAATCCCTTGGTTCCTGTCACCTGTCACCTTTCTGATTGGATAGGTTTTTAGGTCAGACACGGGTCTCCTGCTATGCATAGGCTGACCAGAATCCTACTAGTCAGGGATCCTGGGAATTTTTCCCTAACTCTTTGTACCCTGCTTTCTCCTCTCAGGCACATGGTTAATGGACTCTCACCTCCTGTGGTCTCAGCTCTGCCTCCTCAACTTGGGGATCCATTAGGCCCAGTCTCTCCTGTTCTCTTTGCCCCATAGGAGTAGCTGCTGGGCTTTTGTGGTTAGAACTACTGTAAAGTTGCTAGGAACGAATCCCACTTGAAGCACAGGCAATAAATTTACCTGAGCACTGTCATAAGAGAATATGGACCTCAAATTCTACTTTCCATTTGTTTTTAGAGAAAAAACAATCTGTAAAACATTCGATGACTTCAAAACACAGAATGAGCAAAGCCTAAGTCTCTCAGGGCCGAGTCCGGGGCCGACAACTCTGACTCTCGCGCGCCTGGCTTTTAACAAGAACCTGGTTTGTGTTTAAAGTGTCACCTTATGCGCTCGTGGAAATGCATATATAGCCTCTAAATAAAGTTACCACCCTTTGTGCATAGAAGGTCTCCCAGCAGATATGCTTGAAGATGTACGTAGTACTAAGCCTAATATAAAGTGATGATTCTGCCTATACAGGAATTCTTATGATAAAGGCCAGTTTATAAACTGGACACAGTAGAAGATTAACAACAGTTAACACAATGGATCAAATGTTACATACTGTAAATAAAAGCTATATAAATGATATCTCTCTCTCTCTCTCTCTATCCCTCTTTCTCCCTCTATATCTTTATTCTACTGTGTTTTCAGGTTCAGTGGATCATGGGTAATGGTAACCAAGGGAAGCAAAAGCACAGATGAAGAGAGATTATTATAGTAGTCACCAGTAGCCTATAGCTACGGAAATATGCCTGGTGGCCTGGTAGAACCGGGTCTTAGATTTAGCCTAAACTGAACAAGCCACACGTACTTAGAAAACCTCTAGGGGATCTAACAAAGATTGGTAGCTGTAAGGGTGAAGACTTAAGGTTTTCATTCCTTCACTCTTGTGGACAAGGGAGACCAGGAGTCAGGCTAAGTGTGTCCTCCTTGTTTGAACTTCCCTGGACGTCCTACTTTCTTGGGGCGCTTCCTTTTTTATCATTATATACTCCGAGGCCCTTAGCGCGCTGGAGAATATCTAAAGCATAGATGTTTCAAAGCCATAGCATCAAGGAGGTCCGACCCACGGCCAGCTTTATATTGATCTTCATAACGTTTAGAAACATTTGAGTCAATATTTTAAAATCAAGAGAACATTTGAATTCATGTTTCCAACTAAATTTTGATCAATCTGAAGACTGGCCATCATCGGGTCCACAGTGCCCAAAGCTGATTGGCTGCTGTGCCCTCCTGATGGACCAGGTGCTATGTGATTTTCCGTAGCCAGCACTACATCCCACTGTTTCACCAGCAATCAACCTTTGTGTTGATTATCTTTGAAATCATAATTCCTTATCTTTATTTTAGTGCAAAAGATATTTCTCTGGAGACACTTGTATTCAAGGATAACAAAAACAAAGGACTCTAAAGGGATTTGTGTTTGCAACCTGTCTTACTTTGTACACTGCCTGGCCTCTATACTTGAGCGTGTGAGGCTTTTGCCAGGACAATGAAGAATACATGACATGAAACGCCTACTGCTACATCCCATTTCAGTACCGGGAGTAGACATTACTAATCGATTATGGCTCCTTTTCCTCAACAGCCTTCGTAACACTACACCATTAGCAGCTAGTCTAAGAAGTCATTATTGACAGACAAAATAAAGCCATTATTTACGGGTCCACATTCATTTTCTAACCAGGAACCAGAGGTCCTGGAATCTTAAATCAACACGTCAATGAAGGTGCTATGAGGAGCTAGAGAGATAATCAGCAGCTAAGACTGTGGGATCGTGAAAAACAGCCTGTTTTCTGGTCAAGCTAGGTTCAAACCGCGAAGACCCAACAGATTAATCTGCAAGGGATGGAAGGCCCGTTTGCCATGCTCCCAGACATAGGCTCCTGACGTGAGAGGACCTAGCTCCATGATTCTGTGGCCATCTGTCACTTAGGCTGTCTTGACTCCACCCCCATAGTTACCTGGCAGCAACAGGTAACCTAGCCCACTCTAAAAGGGGCTGTTTGGCCCCCTCTCTCTTGTCTCTTCTCTCTCTTAAGCTCTTGTTCTTACTCTCACCTTCCGCCCTCCTTCTCCACGTGGCCATGGCTGCCCTCTACTTCTCTACTCTTCTCCTCCCTCTCTGCCTCTCTACAATAAACACCTTGAAACCATGGACCATCTCTGCTCATGGAGATCCCCCGTGCTGGAGCAATTGAGCCGGCTTCCCTCTAAGGAGCAGTACATCTAACCTCCCATCGGGAGGCCTTCCTGTGCTCTAGCCACAGCCGCCAGCCAATCCAAGCCACCAGCCTAGCTAACAGCCTGAGCTAGCCAGACTCTCCACCCGAGGTAACCTGCTAGAGCTCTCCCCCCTACCCTCCCTTTGGCTCCCGGGCCAGAGTCCGCCCAAGGGTCTGTTTTCAGCTCTTCCATGACATACAGTGGGTCTGGGATGTCAGAGAGCAAGAACCTGTCGTCCCTGGCCCTGTGTGGCCCAGGAAACCCCAAACCGGCTCTTATGTGGTACCCAGTGGTCTGTGGTCCAGGAGAGTCGGAGTTGAGACTGTGCCTTCCCCACCCCCGGAGCAGGGTTCTGCGGGGGCCTGCGGCAGTCTCCCCGAGCTCTGGTGGGACTCGGGTCTCTCCTACCCCTTTATTTCCCCACGCCCGCACTCCACATGTAACCATGTGTTGCTCATACAGAGGGCCCGAGTTCTGTTGCCAACTCCCACATCAGCTGCCTCACAGCTGGCTGTAACTCCAGCTCCTGGGGCTCTGAGCCATCCTTCTGGCCTCTCTGTGCACCTTTACTCAACTCACACACATACCCTCATGAGAGCACACAAACAAACACATAATTTTTTACATAAAACAAATCTTCCTAAAGATGCCACAGTGAAACCGTAAGCTTTCTTGACTTTGGTACTGTGTTCATAGACCCAAGCTACCCCATCAAGAAGACAGGAAGCGAAACACACAATCTAATGTTGAAGTTCGTATTGGGTAAAGAAAGCATCCAGCCACTAGCAGCCCTGGATCTGTTACTTCCTTCTTCTGACTCATTACGTGACTCCTCTTCCCCAGACCCCCCCCCCTTTGTCCTCAACCTCCCTACCTGTTTTACCATGAAAACCCACACTGATACGCCTGACTCACTTTCCCCTGAACAGCTTCTTATTTCAACCTGCTCCCACCCTGCTGCCCACCAGGAGGATATACTCACGGCATCCTCAGCTTAGGAAACTTCTGAATGTCATTTTCTGTCAGGTTCTGAAAAGAAGACACATAGGGCAGACATGTTAAAACACACAGGCAGGGCCCTGATCACGTGGGTTAGAGGGTGATGACAGAGAGCCGTGGTGACCACGGTAACCCACTTGGATTTGCTTCTTCAAAGGGAACTTTGAAATAATTGGAATTTGTGTAAAATTTTCTGAATTACATAGAGGAGTTTAGTAAACAAACACGAGGAAAATCTATGAAACTAAACAGATTTTTTTTCATGGGCAAAATTTGGCAGTGTCCCCATAGTTCAGATCCCTAGTCAGTCGTGCATGGGAAGGGAGCAGTTAGGGTCTAGTGTCGTTAAAGGAGGTGGGGCTGAGGTGTCATGGCCAGGTGCTTGTTGAAGCCTCAGGCTTATTAACCTGTGGTCCATTTTCTGACCAAGCTCCTGTCAGGCTGCCTGATTTATAGAGGAAGGATGAAGGGAACAACCCATATACATGGAAAGTGGAAAACCAAAACTGTTTTCAGAGTGTGGCACAATGAGTTGAAGTCACCTCGGGGTTTTCCAGAGGGACATTCTGGAAGTAACTGAAAGGGGGATACAAATGGGAGTGTTGAGGATGAGAGGAAGAAGGTGCACGTGGTCACAGCTGGACAGAGGAAGAGGATGTTGGGAAAGCAAGGCTTCTAGACCGTGGAGAGCAGCTGGGTGGGAAGACGGGAGATACGGAAACAGACTTAGAGTTATGCTGTGTGAGGTAACTTCCTCCTCTCCTTGCAAAACCCTCCAGCAATCCTGGGGTCATCTTTATTGGGGTTTGATTTGTAGGTTTTAGGAGCATGATGATAGGCTGAGCTCAGAAAAGGGATCCGGAGAGAAGACAGCTACAAACCAGATCCCTGGTAGGGAGGCAAGGTCCCCTGTCCCCAGACGGCCACTGATCTCACAATGTTCCTTCTTTCTGTTGCCCTTACCATCAGAACCTCAACTTGGTTCAAGGCAGAAAATGTATTTGTGCAAAACATTTAACTCTCCAGGTTACCTTGGTGATGGTGGAGTCACATGACTCACTTGTGGCCAGAAAGATGAAATCTGCACTTTACTGGATGAGACCTTCAGAATAGTGCTTATTTTCCACTGTTTGCATGCAGATGGGGATAAGGGCACATTCACCAAGCACCACAGACTTTTTACTCTCTGCCTTCCCCGTCTTCCTCTGGCCTATCATATATGCTCGTACCTACAGGTGGAGAGGCCAGCTTGGAATGATTAGCTCAACGCCCCCAGGCTCTCCATAGGCTGAATGGAGCCTAAGTTCAGGGCTCCTCCGGAAGTCTCTCAGCCTTCAGACTTGTACATTTCTTATTACTTGGGAAATACCACATCCCTTCCCAGTTAACCTGCCAACTGCTCCTTCTCTTCTTACACCTTTCCAAAGTCCAGCTTAGTTCATATTTATCACCAGCAAAATCTCCTTAGTGTTAGGTAAAAGTGGTATTAAGACAGATTTGATAAGTCTACTAGCTCCCACACTGAAGAAGGAAGAAAGGAAGAAAGGAAGGAAAAAGGAAAGAGAGCGGGGTAGAAGAAGAGAACGTGGACTGCAAGTACTGTTGCTTCAATTCTAGAATGACCCTGGATATTCCAGAGCTAGCACAGGTATGGGATGAATAATAAGAACTGAGATCAAGACTTCCAAAGTGTAGCCAGAGTACCCATGCTGGACTGTGTGGCACTGGGCTCTACCTCCTGTGCCCTGGCTCCCCCTGCCCCCCTTTTACAGGGTGAGTTGGGTGTGCTTATTTCTCTGAAGGGCTGATAGGTCCCAGAGATTGGAACAGAGGAGTCAGATGTTCAGATACCATCTCTCAAGGAAGGAAACAATCATCCTGTCAGTCAGTTCAGGCCTGACACTCACATGGGGTACTGGGCAGGGGGTGGGGATGGGAGTCACAGAGGTGAGAAGTGCCATTATTATCCCCTCCCCACTGTGACCTTGCACATGTGTTCATTCAGTCATCAGAGGAGGAAGCAAAGAGGAATTACGGACAGGGGACAAATGCTTAATCAAGATTAGCTAGGACAGCAAGGCCACCACTAATGACCTTCTTCAAAGATATTGCCCTCCCTCTGTACTCAAAGTAGTGTCTCTTTTCTCGGTCTTAAGGCATCAGAATGAAAGCTACAGGTTAAGTGTCATTACAAGAATAACAACAATAAAACTCAAGGAATTTTGTTCATTCAAAGCTCAGTAAGAACAAATAACATTGCTAAAACCCTACACACCGTAGGACTAAGCCAAAGGCACGCCTTCAGTCAACATCAGATTTGTGACTTAGGACAAAAAATTACTACACCTCTGCATATGTCTCCTTGCTTATAAATGAGGTGGTTAAAAGCCTTTATAAAGGTATCTTTCTGCTAAAAGAAATAGATTCGTGAAGGCAAAAGCATTACATGAATGCTTCCTCTGTCCTCAGCTTCTGACACGATCTGGGGTGGCTAAGGAAGCCATCTCTGACTCCCTGAACGGGGAGGAAGATTGCAGGTGGTAGTGAGGAGCTTTGCCATCACCAAAGCAAGTGAAGCAGGGGTAAGCAGGGATGGTGTGCTGTGTAGCAAGCTGTAGCATGTGACCTCTTGGTCCCTTTCAGGTAGCTTGAAGTCTCATGACCAAGTCTGCATTGCTATGACATGTGGACGTACAATTTTACAACCACCTCTCTAGTAGCCAAGTTCCTCTGCCTTCATCAGAACTGGGCCACTTTCCCTTTAATGGCATAGATGTAACATGGACCTGAACCACAGGGCCTATAGTTAAAGCTTTTGCAATTGAAGTTGGGATAGCGCCATCACATGCTTGTTTCACAGTCAGGATACACATCCTGTAGTTAGGGGGGAAATGGAGATAAAGAGGGCTGGCCAACCTTTACTGGAGGTGTATGCAGAGTTAGCAACTAGGAGTAAAAATCTCCAGTTCTTCAGTGGTATCTCCTGTAACGTACTTTAGGCTTCTCAGAATATGTATGGCAGTTGAGTAGAATTTTAAAGTGTAACTCTGTATTTGTATTGGGGGTGTGGGGTGGGGTTAAACTATGTTCAGATTCCTTCAGTATATGTCTTTGGGGTATATCTTACTGTCTATGTAAGAGCTGACAAGGTTCCTGAACAGGACACTTAGATTTAGTGAAAGACTTATCAACTCTTTAATCAAAACAAAGGGCTTTGTGGAGGCATTGACCACAGACATTGACCATAGGGACTAGGTAGACCAGTTGACCCTGCAGCTGTTGGGCAGAGCACATCATATTTTTGGTTTCAATGTGTGAGGCTGGAGAGAACTTACCAAAAACCGAGCACCATCAATGTGGTATTTCTTCACAGCCTTCTCACAGTCCCTGTAGTTCAGCTGCACAGAGAAGAGCAAGACGCCATCAGCCCCACAGACTCCTGTGCCCCTCCCCCAACTTGCCTCCCCTGAGCTTAGCAATTTGTGGTACTTGTGGCTAGCCAGCCCCTTCCTGATCCTTAGTCTGAGAGAGGGGCCAGGTTCCCACCTTAACCATGCTTTTACTACCCCCTTGGGGGTCTCTGAAATAGAGAAATTGTGCACTCTAGTCCTTGGGACCAGAACCTCTGGGAATACAGTCTTTAAAGCCCAAGAAAGAAGGTCACACAGTAGTCAGGAGAGCAGAAAGGAACTGACAGAAGAAACCAAACCAGCCCCTGTCTTGTGCCCCCAAAGATCATCTTGGTAACTACTTAAGCAATTTAAATAATATATCCTATTTTTGAGCATTGATCAACTCATATTCAGTCTTGTTATGGTGACTTTTTTTTTCTCTTAAATGACCCAAACAACAACACAAACAAACCATCAGAGACCTGTGCACTGAATCACTCCCATAGTTTTTAACCACTGAATGTTCAGGTCATTTCCCAGGCTGCCAGCTCAGCAGTGAGACCAGAAGCTGCTAGCTAGTGCTGGGTGCTGCATGTGTGGCAGGCCCAAACCAGCTGTGAGCCACTTCATCCCCCAGTTTTGTGGGCGAGGGATGAGAAAAGCAGAGTGTTGCATGGGTGGGAGGTGACATAGGTGACAACTGAGCTCCAGAGCATGGCTTTGACGTTTCCATGAAGAGTAGTCTCTAAGTATCAGGGTCACATACTTAAGTGCACATGGTGTGTAACAGGAGCCAGCCAAAAGAACCATCCAGATAACATGTATCTCCCAGTGGTCATTCTTTTTTTTTTTTTTAATGTGAGGTAAATTGTTGAAGTCAAATTCTCAGAACAGAGTGATGGAATTAACAGAAATAAATGTTTTAAGGTCTCAGTCTTCAAAGCTAACCTATGACAGTGGTGTGTACACACCTCACCTTGTCCATCAATAGCATAAAAATTCATACCTAAAACACCTCCAGATTGAGGTCTGGAGTATTTGAGGTAAAATATTTTCCTCGGGGACATTAGATTCTTCTTATAAACATTTTGACTTTCTTTGGGGGAAATTTTAAAATCAGTATCTTATAAAAAAAAAAAGAAAGAGAGAGAGGGGGGAGAGAAAGAAAGAAAGAAAGACAGAAAGAAGAAAGAAAGAAAGAAAGAAAGAAAGAAAGAAAGAAAGAAAGAAAGAAAGAAAGAAAGAAAGAAAGAAAGAAAGAAAATAGCTGGACGTGGTGACATATGCCTCTAACCTTAGCACCCAGGAGACTGAGGGAAGAGGATGGGATCATTGTCAGTCCAAGGCCAGCTGAGCTATACTCCCAGGGCTTGCCTCAATAATAACTTTAAAATATAATTGTTGTCACCTCAGAGTGAGGATTGCCCCCCCCCGGAAGCTGATTTATCGGCCAATGCTGGGGGGGGGGCAGCATCTTCACTACCCTGCTGTGTCCTTGACCCTCATGCCGGGTGTGTAGTAGGCTCTTGGAATTGTCAGCTTCCCTTAATTCATTTCTCTGTGATCACTATCAGATGAATTGCAGGTTCTATAGCGTCTGGATTTTGACTCTAAACCAAAGCTAGAGTTCCATCCTTGACCCTAGATATTTGATGCAAACTATTAAGAACTGAGTCTTGGGACCTAAAACCTGTATTTTAACAAGCACCCTAATAATTTTGATTAGCACTCAAGATTGATAGGTACTGACCGAGTGGTTACTCAGCTTTGTAGATGATGGCTACTAAGACTCAGAAAGAAGGGTCTGGCTTAAGATCACATGGTGAGGTGGAAACCCAACAGGGTAAGAACACATGGCTATAAGCCAGTGACCCAGGAATACCCTCCTGCCAGGCCCAAACCAACTGGAGGAGTTAAGGACATGCAGATTATGGCTTTAATCCTTGTAGTTTTGATCCCAAATGGAGGGCAAGACACACATGTCTGAGGCAATATGACATAGTCTCCCCAGGCTGTCTGAGCTTCCACATCATGTGTGGTTTAGAAGAGCAGGACAAAGATTCAATAGAACCTGGAGCTCAATGTCTCCCACGCATTTCCTTTCCACCTCACCACCATCTCATCTGCTTAGTTACTGTTCATGGCTCTCTTTTACTGATTAGGAAGTTTAGGTATAGAGAAACAATAAAAAGAAGTCCCCAAGCTAGCTGGAAAGGTCACATTTAAACCAAGGCATGTCTAACTCCAAAGCTGGGTAGAAGTCAAAATGGCCCAACTCTACTGCTTCTGTAGACATACACTTGCTGGCCAACCATTTAAATGCTGATCTCCCAGAGCATCCTTAAGTAACTCTGTAATCATTTCACAGAGGGCTTTCTCTGGGGACCAACGAGTTTGGCATCTGAAGGGTCTCCTCTGTGTCTCTGGTAGGCAGATAGTCCTTCTAGAATTGCCAATTCCCCCACCCCCAGATTCCTTGTTTGTACCCTTGTTTCCTTCCCTCAGGAAGGCAAGGTCTGTCCCTGGGCATCTTTGTACTTAAAGTCCACCCTGTGCAGAAAGGAACTTGACCCACACATTATCTGTGGCATTGTGGGATTACATAATCCCCTAGTTACACTTGCATATGGGGCCTTTCTGTGCCTCCTGGTCCTTCCACAGACTTCCCTGCCTTAGTTCTCAATCCCCATTCTCTCTGCTCTATTGAATTAATCCAGGACTTCATTGTGCCATGGCAAATTGTCCCTTTCTGACTTAACTTACTTGTTTTCTAGTTGAGAAAAAGTATTTCAAAAACATGCCTCAAAAGTCAATTGCCCAATGACATTTCCACCCACAGTGTTGAAAGTTTGTAATGACCTTATGGGAGGAAAGTAACCTAAGTGAGATGCACAAAAGGTGGCAAATGGCTGGATCTGTGCACAGTGTTCCTGCCATGCCACACCCAGTACAAAGGGCTCACATTTTCTACTGTAGGTTGGGAAGGAACCACTGTATAGATTACAGGTTAGAGCCTATCCTTGGGTCTGTTTCTTTAGAAAAATAGAAGCCAAAGTAGATGACTTATATGGTCTTAGCTTTAGGACATTGTCTTCATCCCTGCCTGGAATATCAGTGGAATTTGAAGCCAGCCTACAGGAATATGAACAATAGAAGCTCATGTCATACAATTGCTTACCTCCTTGGCATGGGTGCCTAAGAGGAGTTTAATGGCTTGGGATATGCCTAAGCAGACATGTGGTCCCTTTTAGCTGTTAACAAGGATCTTGCCTATTTCCTCCTATCCTGGAAATCAGGACAGTAGAACTTTGGTCCAGCCTGACTTCCAAGTCTGCTGAACTTGTCTTCTATATCCTTAACTATCCTGGGCTTATGTCTGCGTTCTGGACAGCTTTCCAGAATTCTCATACAGCTCTAGTGAGACTCTGGCCAATAAAGAGACTCTAGCCTTCTTCCAGGATCATGAACAACAGATGTCAAAACACCAGTGTTCATCCAGCTCTCTGTTCTAACCTCCTGCCCTGCCTGTTCATTTTCTTACCCCATACCTCCCTTTCTAGTAAGTAGCCTTTACCACAGTAAGCCCCTGCATCCCGGAGCATATGCTTTAAGGCTAAGTAGGCACGACTCCAATCTAACCTGACTGCAGAAGACTCAAGAGCTTTGGAACACTTAAACTCCCTGACTTTTCAGCTGAGCAAAATAATGATGTTGTTACAACGCAACACTGTCAATGCAGATTGTTAATATGTTAACACAGAACTCCCATGACAGTGGGTTGTGTCTGACAAGACACAGTCTGTAGAGCACTGAAAGTATGGGCAATGTGTACTAGGGACTTGTGTAGCTGATGGCCCCCTCCCCTATCTTTCTCTACAGGACACATTACCAAGAAAGCAATGTCTGTCTGTCTCCTAGTATCTACCACTATACCATACACCTTCCACATTCTGTCCAGATTCCACCTCCCGTCTCTGCCCACCCAACCAAAGACATACCAGCCCAAGCAAAGGCATGAGAGGGAAAGACCCACCTTCCTGAAATAGTCAGCGAGGTTGTCTGAGTTCCAGGCTAGGACCTCTGAGCGAAATGGGACATTCTTCAAGGCCATGACTGCTGTTCAGGGAGAGGCTCACAAACTGGGGAGAGGCGCTGCAGCCATGAACAGAGGAAAAGCCCAGATCCAGAGCTCTGAGGTGTCCGTGGCTCTTCTGATTCCCAGATACCCCTCGTTGAAGAGGACTCTTTTCTGCTGTAGCCAGATCCCCAAAAGCAGCGGCTTCCCCTGTGAACAAATATGGTCTCTTCTCAGAAAACGACTCAGCGAGTTTCCTTTACCACTTCCTCTGCTGACTTCTAAATAAGTAAACAAGGAAGGACAGCTCTTGGGGTTCATAATGCAGAGAGAGAGAGAGAGAGAGAGAGAGAGAGAGAGAGAGAGAGAGATTCCCCACTGGCCCAGACACCCCAGCCAAGTAGGAGGAAGAACAAAGGGGGCTTAAACTCCAGTGTCAGTTCAAGTACTTTTATTTCCATTAGAATTACAGACGCTCGTTGTCATTCCCCCTGCTCAGAATAATTGTTTCTTAACTATACCTATCTGCTATCTGCCTGTAGCAGCCAGGGACGCTTGGTCTCAAACATGATTGAAGAAAAAAAAAAAAAGAATTACAGACCCTCAAAGCTGGGCACCATGTTTGTGCTTGGCTGACTCTTTTCAGATAAGGATCTCTTTCGACAGTTCCTTAAACTTATCTATAATTTCATCCACTAGTGAACTGTGGGAGAAGGAAGATGATCTCTCAATGTTTTCTGACCTCCTTCCCCACCAGTTTGTTCTTATTGAAAGCAGAGTGGCCTTCAGCTGCTCTTTGGTGTTATGAAGCCTGGATCCTTAGCAGCCAGGAGTGGTAAGGATGCTACAGGTCAGAGGAACAGCTCCATTTCTGATATGAATGTTTATGCACTGTAGTCTTGAGCATGAAATGACAGTCTAAGTAGACAGTTTCCATATCTGCAAGGCAGGGAAACAGAGGGGTTATACGCATAAAACTTTGATGCATTTGCTAGGCAAATGTAAAGATAAAAAGTTTAATGAATTGTTGCTGTTGATGGTACACCTTCTATACGCTGTGCTTTTTTGTCTTATATTCTGTCTACCATTGTTTCTTCCATATATGGCGTTTGCTATTGATTCTACCATATGGCTAGGCAAAGAGTATTTATAATGCCTGGAGATAGGAGAGGGGGATCTGTTGCTTCCTCCTCCAGTCTCAGACTCTATACACTTCTCACAGACTGATACAACCATTGACAGTGAGTGCAACCGGAGGTTAAAGCATTGGTGGAAAAAAGGCAATCTGCAAAGACAGGTTAGCCAGGGTTCCATATGTATGTGCACATATGTATGTATACATATGGGAATGCACAGACACACACACACACACACACACACACACACACACACACACACACACACACACCTAGCTCTCTGTTCCAATGTTTGAATAGCACACCATTGGTACCTGAGGTGGGCTGTTCCTGAAGGTTTGTCAAGGGTAGCTTTAGTCATGTGTGCTTTCCATTCTCTATATATACTACAGGAAGCCCTGCTGCCTCTGGTAGCTGTCTCAGTACCTGATTGTGAGCTTAAATGAGATGCAGATGCAGTGCCAGGCCCAGTCCCTGAAACGTGCTCCATGATGGTGATCTTCAGGAAATGTCCAGGTGGGTTACATGAAGCTCAACTTCGGCTGACGCTCAATGGACCACTGCCCTGCTGTTCCAAAGCTCCCTTCTCAGTGAGAGACATTGCTTCATCTTTCAAATCAGCAGTGTGGCAGCCAATTGAAAGTAGAGAGAAACCACTTTCAAGTAGAGTAAAGAAGACATCATGGAATGACCTAGGCTTTATGTATAAACTTGGAGAGTGGAGTGGATAGGTGAGAATTCTGGACCCCAGTTAATCAAATAACCAATCACTCAAATAACCAATCAATCAATGTCAAAATAGAGAAATTCTATGAAAAGGGATATTTCAGATCACCCTTTAAAGCCAAAGCAATAAAGTGTGTGTGTGTGTGTGTGTGTGTGTGTGTGTGTGTGTGTGTGTGTGTGTGTGTCAGGGGTAGGGTGTCCTGCTTTTAATATTACTCACCCAACTCAGGGTTAAGAGAACAACAGAAAAGTAGAAGATAGAATAAAGAAATTGGTGAACATTACACCCCTTTGGAATAAAAAGAGGCCAAGATGAGCAGTCTGTAGGGATCAATAACAAGGTAGTCAGGGACCAGGACAATGACAATGAACATAGCAGAGGTGCAAGGGCACAGAAAGCCCCTCCAGTGTGTCAGGACATGTGCTGAGGCCTTTATACCGCCTCTCCCTATGGTTGGCATAGCTATTGTTCCTACTTCACAGAAGGGAGCACAGAAGTCAGAGTAGAGAAGCACCGGCTTGCTCCCTAAGCACCTCCAAGAGGCTGTGCATCCCAGTCTTGTCCAGAATGTACCTGAGTCCAGAGTCACTGTCCCTTGTCTCCTCTGAGGTCTGCATGCTTTGCCAATGCCCAGAATGGAGTTATGATTCACTCCAGGCCTGTCTGCAGAGCCTGGACAGTGTCCCTTTATGCATAAGGGACAGTTTATGGATTGCAGCCTACAAAAAGCTAGTGAGTTGTTGATCTGAAATGTCTTTTCCAATGTGTCCCTTGACCACTGGACCACAGGTTCATACCTCAGATAAAGCACCTAGGAGAGAGAGGAGGGAAGAGAGAGAGAGAGAGAGAGAGAGAGAGAGAGAGAGAGAGAGAGAGAGAAAGAGAATGCAGATGATCAAAGCCAAAACTTGTCTCGGGCCTTAGACTTTTGCCACCTCCAGGGTGATTTCTCAGTAATTTTAGGTTTAACATCTCCTGTGTCTGGCTGAAGTGTTCTAGAAACATCCAAAGCAGGGCAGCTCTTATAAACAAAAAGGTTTTCAGGAAACCAAGAGAATGTCTGTGACCGTGTGTCAGTTCACTCATTCCAAACTAGGTCTCTTTATAAGAACAATGGGTAAGCCTTTGCACTTAGCCCAAGATGGCAGCAGTATCAGAATGACAATAGCTAGTCTCATGTCAAGGTCTTATTCTCTAGAGCATGAGCATGAGGCAGAGAAGCAGGTAGGGACCAGCAAAGACCCAGCATTGGAAGCAAAGGAGATTCTTGTAAAGACAACCAGCCTTATCCTGCCTCACTCAACCTCAGCCAGGTAGAGAAACCTAGTGCTTATGAAGAAGCAAGTTGAAAGGCTAGCCACAAGGAGAAACTGGCTCCCGAATCTGCCAGAGATCCTTATACAAGATGGTATAGCTCTTTTACATAACACAGACACGGCCTCTCATATACTTTGAGCCATCTTTAGACAACTGATGATAGCAGTACTAATGCTCTGTGTGTAGCTGTGACACTGTGTTGTTTAGGGGACCCTGACAAGGAAAAGAAACTCTATCCATGGTAGGGGTGGATCCAATTTTTAAAACCACTTCTCATCTGCTGTTGGATGAGCATTTGGTTATAGAATCTGCAGACACAGTGCACCAACCACATGTCTCATGATAAAAGAACATCACAAATACAGCACTGAGCCAGTGACAGTGGCAGGGGCTCACAGAACAGGAATCAAGAGGCTGTGGGAAGGAAAGCAATAATTGCAAATGTCTGACTTTAGAACCTAGGGACAAACAATGGATATTCATCTCCTCCCTTCCTTACTCCGCCAAGCCTAGATGTACAGCATCTACCTCTCACCCTCTACCCACAGCAGAAGCACAGGTCAGGGACAGGTGAGAAAAATGGCAATTTATTAAAAGAGACCAGGAAGCTGCTGCTCCTATATGTGGCTGTGGAGGAAGGATCCTTGGGAACTGTCATATTAGGGCCAGAGAAGAGAGGAAAGTGGGGATGTCATGCATGAGAATATGTAGACTTTCTGAGTATATTCATTTTATTTTATTTTTTCATTTATTTTTATTAGATATTTTCTTTATTTACATTTCAAATGTTATCCCCTTTCCTGGTTTCCCCTCCGAAAGCTCCCTCCCTCTCCCCCCTCTCCCTCCCCCTGCTCACCACCTCACCCACTCCCACTCCCTGGCCCTGGCATTCCTCTACTCTGGGGCATAGGAGAGGACCAAGGACCTCTCCTCCCATATGTTGATCTTCTTAAGGCAGAGGTTAAGGGAAGTTCTTTCCACCATTCTTAGAGGCAGGCAATAGAGATGGTAGCTGCCCATGGGATTGTTCTGCTTGACAAAAAGCACAAGAAGCCAGGAAGCTGCAGGGCACCTGACAGCCATACTATGGCACAGAATAAAGATGAGCTTCCAACAAGTGTGGGGAACAGGGGGCAGGATCCCAAGCCATTGCCATGAGGAGAGACCCAGCACTTCCCAGCATTCCTTGGGGCTGCAGAGTAGAAGATAGTGAAAATGGACTTACCCAGTCCCACTCTCCAAGGTCACTGCGAGTTCCCTCCCACCCATCCCAGACACTGTCTCACCTCCCCCATCCATGGATAACGTGGGAGGAAAACTTGAGTGAGCTGCCCTAGGCGAGGCAAGGACTGGTAATATTTTCCACTTCCTTATGGCTGACAATTTCTTTCTCTTTTTTTTTTCTTTTATTTTTTTTCAAGTCTCCTCACTTTTATTCTCTGCTCTGCTGTTCCACTGGTGCCTCCAAAGTTCAAAGGTGAATGGAGGAAGTGCTTATTTGGGCTTCCTGTCAGACCTCCTCTTTTTCTCTGTAGCCTCAATTCAGATAAGTATGTTGTAGAGAAACTCCCCAAGTGCCAGGAAAGGTGGGTGGGTTGGGCAGGGACAAGAAAGAAAAGCAAGCTTCTCTCCCTAATCGATGCTTTCTTCCACAGACAAGCTGAAACTTGGCAGAGCTGGGGGAGGGGAATAGAGTCCAAGAATAAAAAGCAAAAGGAATTTAAACTCCTGGCAACAAAGTCAAAACTTAATCCAGCTGCCTCTTATTGTGAAAGGAAGATTTGAAGTTAAAAAGAATAGCAAGATTGGGGGAATTAATGTAGGTTTTAAGTGAAGCCAAAGCATTGGGAAACAACTACTGCTTCCCCAGAGTCCCCACGATTTGAGAGAAAAATGACAGGTAGGTCTCTATTCATTATATCACTGAATTCTTATAATCATTTCGTGAGAGGGGACCATGGTGTGTGTACCCACTTAACAGATGGAAAGGCAAAGGAAGACTACCTGCGTATTGAAAGTCTCACAGAGAGCCAGAGGGGGAATGTCAAGTCTGGTGCCAAGAGAGCCGTGGTTTCTGGGGGTGAAATCTTACACCCAAAACAGATCTTTTCTGTTTGTTTGCTTTGTTTTGTTTTGGTTTTGGTTTTGGTTTTGGTTTTGGTTTTGGTTTTGGTTTTGGTTTGGTTTGGTTTTTTGGAGGGGGTGTTAATAGATATTTTCTTTATTTACATTTCAAATGTTATCCCCTTTCCTGGTTTCCATTCCAAAAACCCCCTATCCCATCCCCCCTGCCTGCTCATGAACTCACCCACTCCTGCTTCCCTGTCCTGGCTTTCCCCTTCACTGGGGCATCGAACCTTCACAGGACCAATGGCCTCTCCTCTCATTGATGACCAACAAGACCATCCATTTCTACATATGTGGCTGGAGCCATGAGTCCCACCATGTGTACTCTTTGGTTTAGTCCCTGGGAGATCTGGAGGTACTGGTTGGTTCATATTGTTCCTCCTTTGGGGCTGCAAACCCCTTCAGCTCCTTTGGTCCTTTCTCTAGCTTCTCCAGTGGGGACCCTGTGCTCAGTTCAAAGGTTGGCTGAGAGCATCCACCTCTGTATTTGTTGGGCATTAGCAGAGATTCTCAGGCTCCTGTCAGCAAGCCCTTGTTGGCATCCATAATAGTGTTTGGGTTTGGTAACTATATATGGGATGATCCCAGGTGGGCCAGTCTCTGGGTGGCCTTTCCTTCAGTTTCTGCTCCACCCTTTGTCTCTGTATCTCCTCCCATGGGTATTTTGTTCCTGCTTCTAAGAAGGACCAGAGTACCCACACTTTGGTCTTCCTTCTTTTTGAGCTTCATGTGGTATATTAATTGTATCTTGGGTATTCCGAGATTCTAGGCTAATATCCACTTATCAGTGAGTACATATCATGTGTGTTCTTTTGTGATTGGGTTACCTCACTCAGGATGATATTTTTTTAGTTCTGCCCATTTGCCCAAGGATTTCATGAATTCATTGTTTTTAATAGCTGAGTAGTACTCCATTGTGTAATGTACTGCATTTTCTGTATCCATTCCCCTGTTGAGGGACATCTGGGTTTTTTCCAGGTTCTGGCTATTATGAACATAGTGGAACATGTGTCTTTATTAAAAGTTGGAGCATCTTCTGGGTATATGCCCAGGAGTGGTATTCCTGTAGTACTATGTCCAATTTTCTGAGGAACTGCCAAACTGATTTCCAGGGTTGTACCAGCTTACAATCCCACCAACAATGGAGGAATGTTCCTCTTTCTCCACATCCTCAACAGCATCTGCAGTCACCTGAGGTTTTCTTTTTAATCTTAGCCATTCTGATTGGTGTGAGGTGGAATCTTAGGGTTGCTTTGATTTGCATTTCCCTGATGACTAAGGATGTTAAACATTTTTTAGGTGCTTCTCAGCCATTCAGTGTTTCTCAGTTGAGAATACATTGTTTAGCTCTGTATCCCATTTTTAATAGGGTTATTTGGTTCTTTGGAGTTTAACTTCTTGAGTTCTTTGGATATTAACCCTCTATCAGATGTAGGATTGGTAAATATGATCTCAGAAGATGGAAAGATCTCCCATGCTCATGGACTGGCAGGATTAACATAGTAAAAATGGCTATTTGCTGAAAGCAATCTACAGATTCAATGCAATCCCCATCAAAATTCCAACTCAACTCTTCATAGACTTAGAGAGAGCAATTTGCAAATTCATCTGGAATAACAAAAAATGCAGGACAGTGAAAACTGCTCTCAACAATATAAGAACTTCTGGTGGAAAGAAAACCAAGAAGGATGACCATCGTATGGATACTTCATTCCTCCTTAGAATAAGGAACAAAATACTCATGAAAGGATATAGGTACAGAGACAAAATTTAGAGCTAAGATGAAA
>NC_034603.1:2988234-2992293 GCF_900095145.1 Mus pahari | reverse complement strand
GTTCCTGAACAGAACAGCAATGGCTTATGCTCTAAGATCAAGAATTGACAAATGGGACCTCGTGAAGTTGCAAAGCTTCTGTAAGGCAAAGGACACTGTCAATAGGACAAAACGGCAACCAACAGATTGGGAAAAGATCTTTACCCAGAACAGGTCTTACCAGCCACATCTGCCAAGCTTTGGCACCCTTTCCCTTTGAGTTCTCCTAAAATGAAGGCCCCGTGTGCTCGTGTTCTTCTCTACAGAAAGAGCAGAAGGCTCAGAGAGTTCAATGCTACGTCTGAGGTGCAGGGTCAGTCCTTCAAATGTGGGCTGCAAGCAGAGAGAAACGGCTCCTGGAAGGGAGGTGAAGTACTGGAGTAGAAGGGAAAACTGATCAACTTCCAGCCTTCCCATTTGGGGCCCCAGTGAGGCCTGGGGTCACTGCCTGGATCTTTACATTTCAAGCCTGATTCTGAAAACTGTGCTTGCTGATATGTGAGGGCCCTGGGTTGTTCTAGTCGGCTACCTTGTTGGTCAGGTTACAGTTGAGTTCTGTAACCTGCATCCTCAGCACACTAACTCTACAAGAACAGGCAGATACTACTCTTCAATTTGTCCATATAGTATAAAGTGGAATAAAGGAGGTAGCCTTGACTAACTATACAAAGGACCACAGGCTGGTTGGTGGCAAAGCCCCACCAGTGCAGTGTCTGATTTTAGCTCTTTTTAAAATCATAAGTGGTTGCACAAACCATATATTTACTTTGTAGAGCTAGGATTGAACCCAGGACCTTGTGCATGTTACAGACTCAGCTCTTCTTATCATTAAAGGAGGCCCGAACAATGCTTAACATCCTACACGGTGCTTTTGTTGATAAATGAAGCTGTTACCGTTACACGCCTGAGCTATACCTGATGTAAGGTAGAGACATTTCCAGTTTATTTCCTTTCCCCAGACAATGTGAGTTCTTCCTTTTTATACTAGCATGCCATGATCCTCTCAGTAGCTGATTAATTCTGCCGGTCTCTCTTTAGAGACAGATACAAAGAAAACACAAATAATACCGCAGCGAGGACTTATCTACAAAGCTCCCATGGAGTACCATCAGAGGCTGATCAGACATATTACCAGGGAACAGGGATGCTGCTAAAAGCAGGAGTTCTGTTTATAAGATGCTGAGCAATGTGCACGCCTTGGGGCCATTCCTAGAGAATGCAAATGCAGGGGTACCCTTAATCTGTTCCCACCTCCTGGTGTTGATGAGTCAACCTTGTCCCCGCCCTGCCTCATCTTTCTCAGTTGCAGAATTCCCTATTCTCCACTTGTCCCAGAAAATGCAAACACTATTTACATCTAGTGAGAGATTAGGCTCCTGTCAGCAGACCGAGGTTCAGGCAGGAGAGTGTGAGAATGTAAGAACTCAGTTCACTGAGCTCAGCAGCTGCTACTGTCCAGTTGCTGGGGATGTGGGGAGGAGCTCAGAGCCCTGCCTCACCCTACCTTACCAGAACTGGGCTCCTGTGGGTCTTTAGCTAGGGAGATGACATAGGTCCCACGTACTAAATAAAACTTGGGAAAGACCAATAAAAGCACCAGGTTCTCAAAAGGCAAGTGTCTCCAACCACTTGCCACCACTGTTATGTATTATCTCATTTCAGAACATCTTTTTTTTTTCCTTAAAAAAAGGTTAGTTTTCTAATTAGCATACAAAATAGTCTATGGCATTTTTATATAAACAGTGTTTTAACTGATCTTCCTCCCTGCCAATCTCCCCCACCCCCACCAACTTGTTTCTTTTCACCCCGGGGGTCCCCTTGTTCCTTTCATGCTACAAGTATTCTCTCATTTTAAACATTGTATTTTGGGGCTGGAGAGATGGCTCAGTGGATAAGAGCACTGACTGCTCTTCCAGAGGTCCTGAGTTCAATTCCCAGCAACCACATGGTGGCTCACAACCATCTGTAATGGGATCTGATGCCCTCTTCTGTAGTGCCTGAACACAATAACAGTGTACTCACATACATATAATAAATAAATTTGTTTTTTTTAAATGTTGGGTTTTTTTTGTGAAGGAGTGCTTTGCTTACACACACACACACACACACACACACACACACACACACACACATTGCATACGTAGTGCTCACAGAAGCCAGAAGGGGGTCTTAGATGCCCTGGAACTGGAAGTCACAGACAGTTATGAGCTGCCAAGAGGGCGTTGGAACCTGAACCAATGTCCTCTGAAGGAACAACCAACAGTCTTAACCTTTGAACCATCTCTCCAACCTGTGTCAGATGTACTCTATCTTTTCTCCTCACACAGTCCCCTTCACATCCTGTGACCAAGGAATAGACAGTGTTAACCTGTTTTGTATGCATATTCTCTCTGTGACTCAGGAACTCTCATCTAGGTAGCTTCAAGCCCAGAATTCCTCACTGGGAACAAACCCTGATGTGTGTGTGTGGGGGGGGGGGGGGACACTGCTCCTGTTCTGACAGTTTCCAGGGTGAAACTGGGACCACAGCATGAGTTAGCTCATCTCTGCAGATCTGAAAGGATAAGTCTCTCATCCCCAGCTCTGCTGCCATCAAAAGTTTGAAAGCATGAGTTGTCATCAATTTCAAAAGACATAACATTATAAGGGTAAAGCCTCAGACTGGAGAGTTGCAATAACACACCGTATTCCTCTAGACTAAGCTGAATGGTCTTGGGCAAACTACTTCACTTCTCTGCGCCCTAGTTTCCCACAAGGATGGGGAAAGCTAAATAACAATCTTGGCTTCCTTGTGTGTTTGTATAGACTGAAATGAAGTGGAAAGTCTGAAACGTAGCCTGGCTTGCTTTTCCTGACGGTCCTTGGAGGAAGATGGGGACAGAACAAAGGGACCTGTGTCCAACAATTAAAGACAGAAAGATAAGACTGATGATCATTAAAACAGGGAAAGGGCCACAGGCCAGACATGAGTGACATCTAGAAGCTTCTGAAGACCAATAGAAGGACAGTGTCTTAGAACTTGGAAAAAGAAAACGAGCCCTTGATTTTAGCTCAAGGAGGCACATCAGGTTGTTGATCTGAGAACTGTATGCATTTATATGGATTCAAGTCTCTAAGACAGTTATTCTCAATCTGTAGGGTAAGACCCCTTTGGGGTCACATGTCAAATATCCTGCATATCAGATACTTACACTATGATATCTACATTATGGTTCATATCACCAGCAAAATTACAGTTATAAAGTAGCAACAAAATAGTTCTATGGCTGGGGAGTCACCACAACACAATGAAGGGTCGCAGCATTAGGAAAGATCAGGACCACTGATCTAAGATGATGTAATTCATTATAGAAGTGACAGGAAACCAATTCTTCAACTAACTTTAACTGAAAAGAAAAAAGAAAGAAAAATAAACCTACCCCTGCCACTGAGCTACCTCCAGCAACTTAGCTCCCTTTTCTTCAGTCCCTCTGTCCTCTGGATATGCTGGCTGTCACTGTAATAATTCAGCAGAGAAACATCCAGGAACCACTGTCCTGCAGTGGTACTGTCATTGAGTCAAGTACACAGAACATTCAGCGACAGGGTGAGCAGTGTGACACGTGTCACCTTCTGACAGAGACTGGGCTGGTTGAGAACGGTCAGCTGAAGACTCGTGAGTTGTAAGTGCTTGCGACTCTCTGAAGCTTAAGTGAGGATCCTTGCAGTGAGGAGAATTTCCCTTCTGTCTTTTGCCACTCTGTAAAAACATCACAGCTTGTGTAATGTAACCATTCGGAGTCAATCTACTCTTAACTTAGACTAGTGTAATTCCTTCTTGCAGTCAACTAAAAAGATCCAATAGGTAGGTAAGTAGGTGGATGGATGGATAGATAGATAGATAGATAGATAGATAGATAGATAGATAGATAGATAGATAGATAGATAGATAGATGAGTTAGATGAGTACATGGGTAGATGGGTGGATGAATGAGTGGGTGGATGGGTAAATGGGTAAATGGGTGGATGGAGAAATGAGAGAGAGAGAGAGAGAGAGAGAGAGAGAGAGAGAGAGAGAGAGAGAGAGAGAGAGAGAGAGAG
>NC_034603.1:2944385-2988189 GCF_900095145.1 Mus pahari | reverse complement strand
GGTAAATGGGTAAATGGGTGGATGGAGAAATGAGACAGAGAGACAGAGAGACAGAGAGACAGAGAGACAGAGAGACAGAGAGACAGAGACAGACAGACAGACAGACAGACAGACAGACAGACAATAGATGGCTAGACAGATAGATGAGTGCATGGGTGGATAGGTAGATGGGTTGTGGGTGGGTGGGTGAATGGGTGGATGGGTAGATGGATGGATGACAGATGATAGATACATAATAGATGATATAATGGAGAGATGATAGTAGATAGATAGATAGATAGATAGATAGATAGATAGATAGATAGATAGATAGATAGACAGACAGACAGATAGGTACCCTGTAAGCTGAACAAACCATGTCTTTTGGCTGCAGGAGCTTCATGCTCCTCTGACTGAGGACTGATGAAAGATGAAGACTTTTTTTTTAAGTTGTAATGATTTGAAATCACCAACAGGAGCCCCATGACCTAATTGGACAGTGAAGGACTCAAGATGGCACAACTATGACTCACACTAAGGGTGCTGAGCCTTGGAGCAAGGCTCACATCCGCATGTCTGCGAGGTGACTGGAGGTAAGCTGCAGTTGTTAAAGTCCCTGACTGTGGCAGCCGTGGAGATGAACTTTTCAGTCACATAAGCACACGACACAGCTGGGAAGAGGAAGAAAGGGAAGCTTGAGGGGTTACCGTTTTCCTGCCTCTCTATTCAAAGAATGGGAGTGATGTAGGCACGCTCAGGTTACCTGAAGGTGTGTCCTTCAGGACTTTAACCTTGTCCCACATGGGACTACAAGACCTAAGACATGGGGCATCATGCCAAGCTCTTTGGCAGTCACTGCCTCCAGGTCTGTCATCTGCTTCTCATAATAATGTCACTAGATTGTTTGCACACAAACAAGGTCCATCAACACAGTGTCATACTTAGAGTTGAACCCTGGGAAATGGATCCAAGGCTTTTATTACAGAGAGATGGGATCCTAAAGGGTCTTGGCCCCCGTGACAGCCCTAGGCAGCTTTTAGCTATAGATGTTGTGTTTCAACCACACTGCTCCTCTCTACCCCATCCAAAGAAAGCTCTTAAAACCATGTTCTCTTCCGTTTGTCTCAGTCCTCAGTTCTCTTCCGTTTGTCACAGTTCTCAGTTCTCTTCCATTTGTCTCAGTCCTCAGTCCTCTTCCGGTTGTCTCAGTCCTCAGTGGACCCAGGAGACTATTGACACCCTTCACTCAGCTAGACTCCTTGCTGGCTCCCAACAGAGCCACTGCCATTTTGCCTCTGTAATCTTGTTCAAGCTCCATGCTTAGTTTAGCTCACTTACGCATTTATTAAACAAATATTTGTTAAACATCTGCTTTGTGCCAAAGAACATAATGGGATTCAGGAATGAACAAACAACATTGTTGGTCTAAAAGGGCCTAACAGGCGATAATGATGGTGGTAATGATAATTAATTAGCATTTATATTCACTTTGTGCCAAGCTCTTTGTATGTATATATACATGTATGTATGTATGTATGTATAATAGTGATTATACTATGCACTATACTATAGTATGATTATACTATGTGTATGTATGTGTCTTTTTTATACATGAGTTGGTGTCAGTAGAGTATAGTCAACAACTCATGGATCGAAAACTTTGCAAAAGAGAATTAAACCAGTGAGGGCCTTTTTTCTCATTGCCGTTCTCTAAACCACATAGTTAATGGTTATTTACATTTGCTTTGGATTTTAACTCACACAGAGATGATTTGAAGCATGTGAGAAGATGTATATAGATTGTATAAAATAAAAATTGTGATATTTCCATAGACAGTGAAACTAATACCCCCAAGGATGCTTCTCACAACCTCATGAAGTACTTCCCAAACAGCTGGATGAGGAGACTGAGACAAAGAACCATTCCATGCCTGTGTGACAGAAAGAAACAAAGGGGGTAGGAGGTCTGGGTCTCTGTGATACACTAGCCACTGGCCTGCTGCCTAGCCTAACAGAAACAAGAGTGAAATGGAATTCCAGGCTATCTTCCTCATGTGTTCTACAGTCACATGTGTTCTACAGTCACATGTACTGAATGAGGCAGCACAGATGCAGGACATTTCTACTGTGGCAGAGTGCCTACTGTGACAGTCCAGAGTGCTGTGACCAGCCATGGAAGTCCCCAGTATGACTACTGTACTGGTACTCATCAGCTGAGAGACTTTAAGCAAATCTCCCAACCTCTCTGGGTCTCGGGATAATTGATCTATAACATGTGGTTAATATGAGCATCCTCATGGAATTAAGCGGACCATGAGTTGATTCTGGGTTGTTCCAAGGGGTGCCTAGCATACAGTAGACATATTATCTGTTAAAGCCCCCGTCTCAAGCTTACAAACTGATGGGACACAGAAACAGAGCACGGCAAGGAGATAGAAGGTGGGCGGGGTGGCTTAGTGGGACTTGGGCTTTGAATGGGTCACGTCTAAGAGAGGCAGGAAGCCCAACATGGGGTCAGTGTGGGAAAAGTATCCAGACTCAAGGCTAAGATTTACTTTGATAGCTCAGGACTTGCAGCAAAGGCAGTGTGACTGGGAAGGGGTACATTGGGCTGAAGAGAAAGCTTGAGAAACGACTGAGGAACCACCGTACAGTATGGACTTGACCATCCACCCTGAGGGTGGGGAGCACTTGGTGGTTTTGAACAGGAAGTCATGGCATCTGTTCATATGTGAAAGTCATCTTGACCAGTTATGTGTGAAGGGAAGACCACAGAGCGGAGGTGAAGCAGGGGGGCCTGTGAGAGGATGCTCAGCTAGTGGGCCAGCTCAAGGGTATAAAGGATGGAGGCCCACAAGTCCATTTCACAAGCAGCTCTTCATTTAGAGATCTCTCTGACTGGGAAACTCTTGGTTGAGTGTCCTCCTGGCTCATTCTCGCCCTTCTGTGGGTCCTGACTCAGAGATTTCTGTCCTAGTTTCGTTACCGCCCAGACAACAGCAACTTATGAAAGAAGGGGCTTATTTTAGCTCATGAAACCAGATTATGCTCTGTTGTTGAAGGCAAGCCAAGGGATAGGAACCAGCAGCCGCTAACCACATCCAGTCGAGAGAAAGCACGAATGGATGTGTGCTCAGTTCTCACCTGGCTTTCTCCTTGTTATACTGCCCAGTGCCCCAAGAACAGGGAATGGAGGGTGGGTCTTCCCATCTCAGCTAACAGATCAAGGTAAATTCCCACAAATACGCTCAGAGGCTAACTTGATTTAGACAACCCCTCACTGAGACTCTCTTCCCAGGTGATTAGATTGTATCAAGTTGATAATTAAAATGAACTGTTATAATCGCCCTTTCAGAATTGGCTCCTTAACCTCCTTTCCTGGTTTATTTTTTTTCTCCTTATCCCAAACTAATTTATAATATGTTTTACTAGTTTTACTCCGTGTCCCTATAAGGGCTGATATGATGTGATGTGATGATACGATAATGTGGTTAATGTCCCCTCTGTTCCTTGCTGAAACCCCAAATCCTACAATACTACAAGGGAGAGATTCAAGAAATATTTTGGAATTAATGAGCCAACGAATGAATAGCGTAGGGGAGGCAAGAGAGCAGGCGCTCAGAGAGAGCTCAGAGAGAAACCATTGGCCAAGAACCACAAAGAATGTGCAGCGGCGCCCTGCTGGAAGTCAGGCCTCCCAGCCCTCACACCCTGCTCCTCAGTACCTCACAGATGGTTCTTCTCTATCCCAAGCTCTCCGTGGGCCCTCTGCTCACCTCTCCCCATTTCCCTTATGCTAGCCATTCTTTTCTGTCCTCCCTCTTGTACCCAGAATGTGCGGTCGTCTTTGGCTGAGCTTTCTCTTTTCCTGCAAACCTGACCAATTGGGAGGTCTGAAGAGTTACTGCATCACATGCAAGAGAGGATTCTAGGATGCCTAACGTGGTTTCTCTCCTCCAGCAGTCTGTGCAGTAAGATGCAAAGACTGACTCCAGACAGGAAGGTGGTGCAGGATATAAAATGCCATCATCCTCGCTCAGCTATGGGTGCTGCTGAGCACTGGTGGTGGGCGTGCAGTTTGTTCTGGTACCTATGCAGGGACTGATAGCAGAGACACCAAATCTGTCTTCATGAGCAGAGAGACCCCATAACAGGGTGCTATAGTCCATTTTCCATTAATAGTGGCCTCTTGCTGTATGAAAACATGCAAAGGACCTCTCTTTGTAAAGCCAAATGGAGAGGGAGAGGGAGAGGGGCTTTTACAACTAAGGAATTCCTGCAGCAACTTGTGAATTCATTAGGTCACAGGCCATTCAAGACCCTATCTCTCCCAAAGGCTCTCACTTCTCCAATAACACTAGCATGTGGTTTGAGGATTATGTTCTTCATACATGAAATTTGGGGTCACATCTAAGCATAGCTCCGGGCTTTCTTCCCATCTGTGTGGTGATAGAGGGGTCCTTAAACCTGGCTGCCCCACTCTTCCTCCCCTTCCTGAGAAATGTGGCATTCCTCCCCTGCTTGCTGTTCAACATGGTCTCTCACTCCACTCCACAGCAAAAGCTTCCCTTTCCTGAATAACAGAACAATTAAGAAGCCTTTAGAATGCCGGTTGCACTCTGTACATTTTGCAACCCCACAGTGCTACATAACCTCACCACAGTCAGAACCCTGACTCAGTGGTAGCCGCCGAGGGTGAGACGTGAAGTTGGGCTCAACCCTAGCATCTGAATCTAACTCTGAGCTTTTCTTTACCCTGTGCACACGCCTCGTTTGTTTGGTTGTTTGTTCGTTTGGCAAGTCTTCGGTTGAAGCACTAGGTTACGGCAATGAACAGGCCGACAAGGTTCCACCCTCAGAGAATTAGCTTCCCACTCAAGCAATGAGAGAAAAAGAGCACACGGTAGCTGTACCATCGAGCTATGCAGGAGAAAACTGGCCGCTGTGCCGATGCAAGCACAATGGGGGCTTCTTGGAGGATTGGATGATCGGGACGTATTTCCTCATGCTGACGGGTACCATATATAGCCGAGTGAAAACTCCGTTGGAAGGTTGGGTCTGGGCCAGGAAGTTACACGGAGTAAGATAGGGCATCAGGAAAGGGAGGTGGGCATGGCTTTGCCTGGAGACTCCCCGCAAGCATTATGAGTCTCCGCAACTAGCCACTCTTCCACGTTTGCTCCCTTTCTCCGCTTTATCTGGCTGAGCACCCTAACAAGTTTGTCTTCTGCCCTCACAAAATGCCAAGGAGGCTTTTCATAATCAGGGCAGAGACGCCAGTCATGGTTACCTGCTGCTGCTGCATGCCTGTAAACTCTGCCAAGAACTTACTTGTCTTTGACGCTCTGCTGTTTCAATGCTGTGGGGTGCCTTCCACCACCTCTGCCCACAGCCTTTGACCTACATCCTCCCTGTCTGCTTGCCACTCCCCAAACCCCCGCCTAATTGAAAAGTTGGTTAGCTCTGCTCCTTGAGCTGAGCATGACAGCACTCATGGGCTGCAGGCCCCCTGCCAGGGACTCTGGGAAAGGTCACTTCCTCTTTCAACTTCTCAGCATATAGGGATCTTTGCAGATATGGTGGCTCTTCAACTTCCTCTCTGTTTCTTCTAAACAGCTTGACCCAGGGGGATTTATGGGTTCAGCAAGGGTTAGAGGGTCACACCAGATGAGTTAAGAACACCCAGGGATTTCTGCACTTCTGAGAAACCTCTGAGATACCTATTTAGAATGTAGTGAGTCCTGTGCCTCTTCTACAGCATTGAAGTGGGTCGGGAGGTATGGGAGGAAGACAGGGGAGGTCAGTAGGGGAAGCTGGCCGTGTATATATTCACCAGTCGTATCCCTCCTACTTGTCTGTGACTTATTTCATTTGCACAACATTGTGTTTTGTTTTGTTTTGTTTTCTGTCTGCAGGAGTAAAACATAACCATTATGGAAACATAAAATACAGAGATGGAAAATCAGTACAATAATGAAAATGCTGTCATTTCCCTTCATTTAAAAGAAAAATTTCTCATTATTTTAAACGATGTGTGTGTGTGTGTGTGTGTGTGTGTGTGTGTGTGTGTGTGTGTAGTATATGCTGCTATCTATAAAGATGCCTATGTAGGTCATAAGAGGGTTTCCGATTCCTTGGAATTCGAGTGACAGGTGACTGTGAGCCCGACATGGCTGATGAAAACCTAGCTTGGGTTCTTTGGAAGAGCAGCAAGGCCTTTGAACTGTCCATCTCTCCAGCCTCAGCTTTTCTCACTTCTCAAATGAGACAATACTTTTCACACAGTTCTTTAACAGTAAAAAACTTTAGACAGCGGTAGCAGCATTCACTTGGGCAAATGACAACTCATGAGCCTACAGAACTCAAAAGCAGCTGAGAGTCAGAGAGTGAGCAGATCACAGTGTGAGGGACTGAGAGTCAGAGTGAGCACTTCACAGTGTGAGGGACTGAGAGTCAGGGGTGAGCACTTCACAGTGTGAGGGACTGAGAATCAGGGGTAAGCACTTTACAGTGTGAGGGACTGAGAGTCAGAGGGTGAGCAGATCACAGTGTGAGGGANTGAGGTGAGCAGATCACAGTGTGAGGGACTGAGAGTCAGGGGTGAGCACTTCACAGTGTGAGGGACTGAGAGTCAAGGGTGAGCAGACCACAGTGTGAGGGACTGAGGTGAGCAGATCACAGTGTGAGGGCCTGAGAGTCAGAGAGTGAGCAGATCACAGTGTGAGGGACTGAGAGTCAGGGGTGAGCAGATCACAGTGTGAGGGACTGAGGTGAGCAGATCACAGTGTGAGGGCCTGAGAGTCAGAGAGTGAGCAGATCACAGTGTGAGGGACTNGGGTGAGCAGATCACAGTGTGAGGGACTGAGGTGAGCAGATCACAGTGTGAGGGCCTGAGAGTCAGAGAGTGAGCAGATCACAGTGTGAAGGACTGAGGTGAGCAGGTCACAGTGTGAGGGACTGAGTCAGGGGTGAGCAGATCACAGTGTGAGGGACTGAGAGTCAGATGGTGAGCAGATCACAGTGTGAGGGACTGAGGTGAGTAGGTCACAGTGTGAGGGACTGAGAGTCAGAGGGTGAGCAGATCACAGTGTGAGGGACTGAGAGTCAGGGGTGAGCAGATCACAGTGTGAGGGACTGGGAGTCAGAGAGTGAGCAGATCACAGTGTGAGGGACTGAGGTGAGCAGATCACAGTGTGAGGGACTGGATTTTAGAAGCCAGATACAAAAGGAAAGCCGAGGGATTACCCGATTGGCTACAGCTGTATGTTCCTGGCACAGTGGCTACCTCTGATCAGGTACAACTCGGCTGTTTATGAGTGGCCAAAACCTGGCCAGCTATCACCAAACCCTAAAAACAAACAGGGCTCTTAGGCTTCAGCTTGCCTATACCAAGCTTCCATGTAGTTTGTTTCACGGGAACTTGAGAACAGAGGCACCCTCTAGCAAAAGGCCCCTGCGTATTTAGTTCAGCACCCCTGAGGGGCATTTTTAAAAGTTGTTTCATACACGCAACATATTGTGAATAGCTTTGCTTGTGATTGAGTGCCATCCCAAAGCAGCTTTTTAATGGCTGCTGAGCATCCTGCAGAATGCAGGCACCAGAATTTATCCCAGCGATTCCCTCTGCTTGGGTATTTAAGTTGATTCCAAGTTTTCGTTGTTGTAGCTCAGAAACAAGCCTGCGTTTACCTTAGTGGCTGCGCATGGCTGTGATTGTTTCTTCAGGGTTCATTGCTGGATGCTGATGTGGTGTGGGTTGAGGATATGAATTTTTTAATGTTTTGTCTGCATCTCACCCCACCCTACCCCCTGCTTTTTTTTTGGGGGGGGGTGACCTTTTATTTGGATGCTGCCCATTAGTCATGGAGGTGTGTCTTGTCTCCTTGTGACATTTCCTTCTGTCACACCTCCTTACAGTGCCCATTTAACCTGTCTCCATGGGGAGGGATTATGGAGAGTGGGTATTGCTAAAATGTCTTTCCCAAAGGACACAAACAGTTGCCTCCCTCCTCCTCCTCTTAAGGTCCCAGTGGCAAGCTAAGGTGCCACTAGTCCACCAACGTTCATCCTGGGGAACCAAAGGGTTTCTTAGGATTGACTGTAGAACAATGACTGAGGGGTTAGGGGCAGGAGCATTGGTAATCTTAAATCACCACAGTGCACTTAGAATGGAGGATGAACCTCCCAGGACTACAAAGATGACTCGATCCCCTTCTCCCTCCCCCTCCTCCCTGCCTTCCCCTACTTATATGTTTTAACCTGTCACTAAGGTCACATACAATTACCATAGCATTGCATATGACCGATTGCAAGGAGTATCTGGACACTATGGGGGTGATCTCATGACCCTCCCTGCCCTTCCTTCTGTGAAAACCAGCTGTGGTGATATTTTGAAATTGTGCACAGTTGATCTAATAAAGATGGTTGCAGTTTGTCCAGAGGGCTAATCCTCTACAACAGAAGGCCCTGCATTTGTTAGATGTATCCACTCAGGAAAAGCTCACCAGGGAAGTCTCACCGTATGTGTGGCTCATACCAGGAGTGTCCAGTATAAATGTCAGTGGACAAGTCAGTGCCTGATTAAGGAAATATCATGTGCTTAAGAGTCCTGATCCAGAGAACACAGAAGCATACAGACCTTGGAACCACACCTGCCTGAATTGGAATACTGACCCTGACTTAGGCAAGAGGTCCCTGAACCTAAGTTTCCCCAGTTTGGAAATGGAGTCGTTTTATAGCATCCTGGTTGGGGTCACTGGAAATCAAATGGGCTGGGGGAGGGGATTTCAAATCCAAAGCACAGGACAAGCACCATGTGAGCCTTTAACATGGACTACTTAGGATTGTCATGGAATAGGCAATAGTTTGAGTTAGCATAGCAAACTTTATTTGAGACCCTTGAGAGGCCCATGAAAATGCCAGGGATGATTTGTGTCCAGCACAACAGCTAATCTCAGAGGAAGAGATGCCCATGTTCGTTAACTTCCTGCAGTGTTTCCTGCGTTTTGTGTTTCATAACTCAATGCATCTTTACATTTCCTGGGAGAGTTTATTTGGCTCACTAAGCTCCATTTTCATAATACTTGCCCTAGGGAACCTTCCGCTTGGCACAGGGGAAGGCAAGCCTGGGCTTGGCTGGCAGGTCACAGGCTCTCAGATGTGGACCTTGGGGAAAACGCATTGTCTCAGGGTCTCACCAGAGCCTCCCACCCAGAGTCCAGGTGAATCCCAGGTATCTAAAGCATTAGAAGACTTGCCAAGGTTATTCTTACAGAAAGGTGGGCCTAAGACTGTGTGTGCACATTGGAAATACTGAATTTACCATAACTTGGCTATTTGAGAACTTTTAGGGTATGGCAACTCTTCATAATTGTGCCCTAGCTCTCATCTCCAGTCTTGGCTCTTCCTCCCACAGACCCCAGCCTCACGGAGCTTTGTGGGAACCAGAGCTCACTTCCCCAGTTCTGAACTCCTGAATGGGCTTTGGATTTTCATTTGTGTTCTTTGGCTGAAACATTCTGAGCCCTTCCCTATACCAAACACTCTGTTGAACATGACCTTATTCCTAATTACTACTGTTAAATATTTCAGGCATCATAAAAGTCGATGAGCAGTAATGCATGCCCATCTCTCTCTTCGCTGAGGTAACTAATATGCTGCCCACAGTTGTTCAGATCTCTTTGTTCTAAGAAATAAAAATTTATAGATAGGGTAGAATTTTTCTCCTTATTTCTTAGACACATTTTTTTTTGTTTGCTAAATATCAGCGGTCCTTTATTCTCTCTTGTTTTTATCTGTTTTCTACAAATTATAAATATTCAGAAAGCATATATATATAGAGAGAAATGCTTGCTTAAGCCTTTTCTCTGTGGGAAAAAGCATAGTATGAAAGTTGTGTTCTTCACAAATGTATGTATACACCATACCGTTAGCCATAGCCACTTTGCTGTATGGTGGGTCTCTAGAAGATTTTCTCTACAACTCTTATACTGGCTGGGTTTGTGTGTCAACTTGACGCAAGCTGGAGTTAATCACAGAGAAAGGAGCCTCCCTTGAGGAAATGCCTCCATGAGATCCAGCTGTAAGGCATTTTCTAAATTAGTGATCAAGGGTGGGATGGTCAATTGTGGGTGGTGCCATCCCTGGGCTAGTAGTCTTGGGTTCTATAAGAAAGCAGGCTAAGCAAGCCAGGGGAAACAAGCCAGTAAGCAGCATCCCTCCATGGCCTCTGCATCAGCTCCTGCTTCCTGACCTGCTTGAGTTCCAGTCCTGACTTCCTTTGGTGACTAAATGCAATGTGGAAGTATAAACCCTTTTTCACCTCAACTTGCTTCTTGGTCATGATGTTTGTGTAGGAACAGAAGCCCTGACTAAGACAACTCTGAAATTCCATGACAATCAGACAGCAATTCTGTCCCTGTTCCCTCCCCTCCTCTCGCCCCAGATCCAGGCACCTGCCACTCTAGGTTTTATTCCCATGAGTTTGACCATTTTAGATGACTCACTGTGTGGAGCCATCCAGCGTCTATCCTTCTAAAACAGGCTTATTTCACTCCGCATGATGTCCTCAAAGTTCCTGCATGCTGCACACAAAACAGACTTGCACTTTTCAAGGCCATGCCTTACACACCCATGTTCGATGCAGATCGATCCAGGAGTTGGAAGCCACCGAGATGTCTCTTAGGAGATGAATGGATAAAGATCCTAGCACATACTGAGACATTGTTCTTTCTGATTATCATTTAATTCTATCTGTAGAGTTCATAGGTGAAGAAACTGAGACACGGTTAAAATTAAGTAAGTTGTCCAATTTGAATAACTGTTTGGCTTAAATAGGCTTTCTGAAGCCCTTTCTATCCATAACAATTCTACTTCCCCCCAAAACCAGAATCCCTTCCCTGTTCCTTTGGCCTACATGATAACCAATGTTCTGAATCAACCCACTCAACTGTTGGTCATCTGTCTCTTGTATTGTACTGTATTGTATTGTACACGGTATTTTATCCTTGAGTAGTCTGGGGTGCCAGCACACAGCACAGTAACTAGTACCTGACAAGGCAGTAGTAAAATATTTTCAGTGAATGAAAAGGCTGACTAGATGAAACTGCTAAGCCACCCTGCAGGACACACTCCTGGCAACACACATTCTCCTGTGTCCCTGAGGTCATAGCAGCAAGAACTCCTGATTTCACACTTGTGAAATTTCCTTCTAAATTACCAGAAAAACCTTATCCTGTCTCCATCCTTACTCACTAGACAGCGGGAAAAGAAAGCCCATCATTTTCACCCAGGTCTGGTTTTCTGCATATTTTCAGATAAAGAATGGATTGCCATGAGCCGGTAGGTGCTTTAAAAGCATCCACTGGACCTGGGAGGTGATAACAAGGACTGCAGCTGGGTTGACCGGCCTAAGCCATCTCTCTTTCGGAGCTCTTCTAACCCTGCTGGAGACCCCAATTCCAGACATTCAAGTAACACCATCATTTTCTCGCCTTTTCTAAGACGAACTATGAGTGTATTTATTTATTTTGTGTATTATATTAATTTGATTTCTTTCTTAACTTTAATAAATACTTTCTGGGGCTAGGCAGACAGCTTACTGAGGAAAGGTGTTAGTCACAGCAGCCCGAGTTTGATCCCTAGAATCTACATAGCGGAAGGAGAGAACTAACCCTGGAAATTGTCCTCTGCATGGTGGGAACTGTCCCTCCTCCCCCAAATAAATAATTACGTTTTAAATCACTTTTCCTCTTTTTGAGTCACAGGAAATGATGAATGAGGTAATCTTGTGGTGTTTTTCTAACACACAGCAATGTACACCCTTCTAAGTTTTCAGCTGTTCTGACCCAAACTCCACCATGATTAGTGTACAGCTCAGGAAGTAAATTGGTGGATGTGTCTCAGTGAGGAGACAAAAGAGAAGTAATAACATCTTTTCTGGACACCAGAGATCCACATCTGGTCCAGCCTTTACTGGGTACTCTTTAACACATGACTCCCCTGCCAGCCCAGAGTTCAGCGTCCTTATCTACAAATGGGTCAACAATACCCAGAGATGGAGATCAAACCTGAGACTTAACTACAACCCCACCAAAGAACTCCTCTCTGAAGAGCAAATGGAACCTGGTACCCAAGTAACTAATTCCGCCAACAGTTCCTAATGCTAGAGGTTCAGGCTGTTGGAGGAAGATGTAAGTAGGCTGGCCTATAGAAAATGGCAGGCATCTGGCACCTCTGCCAGCTGCAAAGACCTCATAGAGGCCCTAGCCTCTGCAACCCAGGGGCACATAGACAGGTGTTCCAGTTGAGCCTCCTTTTTCTTAAATATTCACTTCTATTATCTTTAATTACATGTATGTGTATGTGCATGTGTACTTGTGTATAGTTAATTTTATAAATATTGTACTGCATGCATTTTGACTGTGACCCATCACACAAGATCAGTATCATATTATTCTTCATAAGTTTTAGATTCTGTAGCATTTTGGATTGGTGGTTTTCAGGTTAAGGGTGCCCAACTAATACAGTGTTAGTGTGTCAAGCAAGTATCCAACTAATTCCATGAGGAAGATGGAAAGGGGATTGAGAAATAGGAGCTCCAATGTAAGATTAACACAGCATGAAATAATCATTATGTTGCCAGGAGGACTCAGAGAAACTGTCCTGTACTTTGAAAGTTCCTTCTTTTCCAGGGTAAGCTGACAGTTACAGCTTCACTTCTGCAGGCAAAGTGAACTCCGTGCCCACGGATAGAAGCAGCATGCTTATTGCTAAAGGACATTTAAATGTAAAACAACCCAGCTACTGGAATCAATGTGTCCTTGGGGAAGAAAGTAGAATTCTGGGCTATGCCACACCAGTAATGCCATGAACCAAAGCCTCAATTTCATGGGCTCCTGAAGGGCTCACTGCTCATGAGGGAAAGAGGAAAATATAAAGTCACAACCGAAGGCTAAAACTGAAGGCTAACATTGTTAGGAGACCCAAAACCTTTCCAGAGCTAGTAGAAATGCTTGAAGCTTTGCAGTGGCCTCCCTAGTCTTTAAGTTTATTATAGATATGTGGGAGAGAGTTTAGCTAGAGTCAGAGACATCTGGGAGAGTCCAAAGTCGTCATGACCCTGAACCATAAGGAGAGAAGGGTAGCAAGGGGGACGGGAGAGAGGGGAATGAGGTACATCAGCCACTGATGCCAAAGGTTCAAAAGGGGGCAGGTAACTAAAATGTCTGGATTGTGTAGGGAAGATCCTCTGGGGGAAGGACAGTCTAGCCCCTGGGATGGAGAGTTCAGGATAGAGGCTGGGGTATGCCAGCCATATCCAGGACATAGTCCCTGGGAGAACCTGGGAGAACCTGGGAGAACCTGGGAGAACCTGGAGATAGGTAGACTTTGGTACGTTAAATAAGTACCTCAGCCTTTTGCTTTAGGTTTAAAATTTAATGTCTTGAAAGCACCTGCTGTCATCAGGGGAGAGAGCCACTTTGCTTTTGTGACCTTTCTTTCCTAACCCTAAATTTCAGTCTAATTTCAAATAAACACACAAAAAACAACAACAACCAAATCAAAACAAAACAAACAAAACAAACAAACAAACAAACAAAAAACCCCAAAACTGTGCAGATAAGTCCCAGTTCAGAAACATTTCACAGAATACCTTATAAGTGCTCCTCAGCTTGTCAAGGTCATCAGAGCTAAAAGTCAAGTGGAGCCCAGGAGATTTCTTAGCTTACATCTCTGTGACTGTGATCAACACCATGACCAACATTAGTTTATCAGGTGAAAAGGGGTTTGTTTCAGTTTACAGCTCACCATCCATTGTAAAAGGAACTCAGGGCAGGATTCTAAGCTGGAGACCTAGAGACAGGAACCAAAGCAGAGACCATGGAGAGGCCCTAATTACTAGCTTGCTAAGTAGCATTGTTATACAATCCACAGTCCCCTGCCTAAGGATGGCACCGCCTACAGTGGGCTAGACTTTCCTACATCAATGAGCAACCAAGAAAATGCCCACAGCCACACCCACATGTGAATCCAATGGAAAGAGTTACTCAGTTGAAGTTCCCTCCCAGATGACTCCAGTTTGTGTCAAGTTGACAAAGGCCAACCAGCTCAGAGAGATGAGTACATGTGCTATAGTCCCCAGAACAGAAAATGGACAGTAGGTAAAAGTGTGGACTTTAGGTCATAATAACCCACCAATACCAATTAATCCATTGTTATCCAGGCGTTATAAAAGATATTGATGATAAGGGAAAGTGGTACCTGCACGAGAGTGTCACACCCTTTGCAATTTCCCTGTAAAACTAAAGCCATTTTCAAACAGAAAGTTTATTTTCATGAACAAGCTTAGGTGGTAGAAACACGGTGGTGAGATCATTGATCTTTGCTATAATATTTTTTCAAATTTGTTGTAGACTCAAGTTACTCATACTTCATATAATAAAATTGTTGGTAAAATATTTTCCACCAAGCCTGACAGACAACCTGAGTTCAGTCTTCCAAACCTGCATAATGATAACAGGAGATACGAGACCTCCACAGCTTATCCTCTGACACCCACATGTTCTCTCTCTCTCTCTCTCTCTCTCTCTCTCTCTCTCTCTCTCTCTCACACACACACACACACACACACACACACACACACACAGCTGGCAGCTAGTGGCTGCACTTGAAGACAAGCTGCGGAGCCCTAATAAAGATGCGTGCACTGTTTCCATGTCCTTGTCTAGTATGTCATGCTCATGGCTTCCTATTAGTTGATGTTAGCTGCTTTGCAAGGATATTAATAACTTCACTATAAACTTTGGTTCCTGCAAGACTGGTTTTCCCACACAGCATCTCCTAAAATCCTCATAGTTAGAGTATGCGTGTATTTCCACAGATGATCTCTTGCCCCACCTCACAGGAAAAGACTGAACCTCTCGGGCAGTACTCTACTCCCCAGCCCCCAATCCCCCCATGTCCTGCAGTCCTACCTCTGGGTTTATTTGTAACCTTCCCACCCTCACCCTTCCTTTTACCCTGAGAGTTGCTCAGGGCCGACACCCACCATTTTCCAATTTCCCTCTCTTCAATTCTCCAAGACATTCTGATTTCATCATGGACTATTCCAGTTCTCCCCCACTTCCAGGCTCCCCTACCAGTTCTTCCTCGGCCTCCACAAAGCCTGTGCCTCTTATACTGAGACAATAAGTCATCCTTCTAACAAATAAGGCCTGCCACCACAAAGCCCTGCATGCGCTGTTCCTCTCCAAGGCCAAGGTGCTCTACAGGACAGGCCACAATTGTTGTCTCAGGGAAAACTCTCTTGACAAGATCACTTGGACTCCCCTCAGCAGCTTTCCATAGTCACCCTGGTATCACTAATGTGCCCTTACCTTCTCTTAGAGCTCAGAGCATCCATTGATACCCCAACTATAAAAAAACAATGCCTAGTCGGCCATCATTGGGAAGAGAGGCCCCTTGGTCTTGTAAACTTTATATGACCCAGCACAGGGGAAGGCCAGGGCCAAGAAGTGGAAGTGAGTGGGTAGGGGAGCAGCGGGGGAGGGAATAGGGGACTTTTGGGATAGCAATTGAAATGTAAATGAAGAAAATATCTAATAAAATAATTTTTAAAAAATGCCTCTTGAACTTCATAGTAGACTCTTTGAACAAAGGGACAACAGTTTATTTATTCCTACATTGCCATAGGGGCTGGTACTTAGTAATCACTAACCATATGCCATCCATCCATTCATCCATCCATTGCCCATCTAGCCATTCATCCATTTATTTATCTATCATCCATCTACTGACACCTATCTTTCTATCTTTCCATGCATCCATCCAACACTCATCTAGCCACTCATACACATACATATCTATCCACTCTCCACCAATTCATCAACACACCTATGCATGCATGCATGCATCCATCCATCCATCCACCTAGCCAACCAGCAAGTACTTCCTAATGTCTTTACTGTCACCTCTCTCTGGGCTCTGTGGATAGAGAAGAGTAAGAAAGGAAAAATGAACTATCATTCTCACTAAATATACATTCTAGCTGACATCACGGACAATGGAAATAAGCAAGCTACTGAATGAGACACACCAGAAAGTTACTGCATAGCTTTGCCCATTTCCCCCACATAAAGCACCACAGTAAGGGGCCCTCCTATGTTTTGAAAGGTTAGATAATGAGCATACTGGGCTTCCTGGAGTATGACTGACCCCAGAGTAGCAGCAGACCCCATTGTGGGTGATGGCTTCTTCACAACTGTAGAGATAGATGTCCCCTTTAGTTACTCTCCCAGACTCTATACTCCCCAAACCATATTGAGCTGGGGAAAATGGATATCCATCTATCAGGATGGTGTTGAGGGGAATGGCTGAGATCTCGGGCATGAGGCCATTGGCTCCCTTGCCTGAAGGAATGCCAAGAGGCTGAACCTGAGGGCCTTCTGCAAGCAGTCACTGCACTGTGATGGAGGTAGTGACGGGTGCTATGCTTGGAAGACGGTGTTCTACAATAACGGGAAATTAAACAGGGTGGTACCCCAGAGGGCTACGTAAAAGGAATGCCCAGATCACTCACGAGAAGATGGTATTTGTTGTTTGTTTTTGGTGGAGCTGTTGTTTGTTTGTTTGCTTTTGTTTTTTGTTTGTATTTTGAGATGGGGCATTTTTTATTAAACATTTTCTTTATTTACATTTCAAATGTTATTGCCTTTTCCGGTTTCCCCTCTAAAAACCCCCTCTCTCCTCCCACCTCTCCCTGCTCACCAACCCACCCTCTCCTGCCCTGCCACTGGCCCTGGCATTCCCCTATACTGGGGCATAGAGCTTTCACAGGACCAAGGGCCTCTCCTGATGGGGCATTTTTTTATTCTTTCTATCTTTTTTTTTTTTTTTGAGACTATAATATAATTCCATCACTTACCCATTCCCTTTCCCCGGACCCTTCCATATTCCTCTCCTTGGTTTCTTTCAAATTCATGGCCTCTTTATTAAATATTATTATATGCATATATGTTATTTATTTCTTTGTTCCTTAATACAACCTGCTCAGTGTGTATCATGTTATGTGCGTGTGTTCATATCTGGAAAGGGCTGAGGGATAACTAGTGGTATTACTGATTAAGTTTGTCATTTGACAATTTCATACACATAGATAATGTACTCTGATTACTAACCCCCCCACTCCTATCAACCCCTCCTTACAAATTCCTTCCCCAGATTGATGAGTTTTGGCTTGGCTGTATGACCCGAATAGTTTATCCAGGGCTGTCTGTGTGGCCGTTAGCTTGGAGCTCATGAAAGCCTAGTGACATCATCCGTGGCTATACAAATGAAGGCCGTGAGTTCTCTGTCCGGATCGTCCCATAACGAACATCACTGAAAGGATGAACCTTCCTAGGCTCTCCTCCATCCTAAAAGGCCCGTTCCGGGCACACCCAGTGCCGGCATCTGGAGCTACCATGAGTTTGGGATTACGATGCATGCCTTCCTTTCCCACAGAAGATGGCCATTCACGGTTCTTGCTCCTCTCTTCCAGCTCTTACATTTTCTTTTGCACCCTCTTCCACACCGTTCCCTGAGCCTGGTAGGAAATGGTATGGATGTCGTGTTTAAGGGGTGAGCACTCAACTGTCAGTTATTCTCAGACATTGTGTACCTTGTGTGTGATTAGATTTTACCCAATGATTTAATGATTACCTCATGCAATTATTTATTTACCATATTTATTAACTGTCTGCTATATGTTGGGTACTGCTCACATCTATCAGCAGGGCTACACACAACTTATGATTGCGATAGTTAACATTTCTTTTTTCTATCTATCTATATATTACATAATTCCAATTACAGTTTCCCTCCCCCAAGTCCTCGTCAGATCTTCCCCACCCCCCTCCCATCCAAATCTACATGTCCTTTCTCCCTCTCTTTAAAAAACACAGGCACCTAAAGAATAGTAGTGAGATAAGACAAAGCAAAAACAAAACAATGTAGGAAAAAAACAAGCAAACAGAGGAGAGGTGAATACTAAAAATAAAAATTCCAGCGGAACAGGAGCAGGCAGGAAGGCCTAAAGGGAAAACAAGTCCAGAGTTTTGAGGAACAGCAAGTTTTGAGGAACAGCAAGTGAGACCCAACTGGAGAGATAGCGAGGGAGCTGAGAGACGGCAAGGATGTGGTAAACTTGAGACCCTTGGTGATAATCTCATAAGATTCAGATCGTCAGCTCCGTATCTCAGATCTGGGATGAGACACTTCTTATTCTCAGTTTCCCCACCATGAAAGGGAGAGGCAAGCACGTCTGAGTTTGAGAGAGGAAGATTAGATAATGTGATTCTATAAGATTCTTACAAAGCAGATGTTGACAGGCATGAGCCCCTTGCTTTTATTATACTAAATTAAGACAGATGCTGAAGTTAAGCTAAGCCATCAGAAAGCTCCATTGTTCTGACAGTGTTCAAAAATCCACTAGGGAGTCAGAAGCTAGCCTGGTCTACACAGTGAGTTCCAGGCCAGTCAGGGATACACAGAGGGAGAGGGAGGGAGGAAAGGAGGGAGGGAGGGAAGGAGGGAGAGAGAGAGAGAGAGAGAGAGAGAGAGAGAGAGAGAGAGAGAGAGAAAATGCCAAAGCCCCCATGGCATGTCTCGGTTCCCCATTTTGTTTATCCCCCTACTGACATTTCCTTGTTGCAACAATAACAATATGCAAAACAGCTTCTCTTCACGCCTGATTCCCTCAGAACATACCCTGGCCACCACCAGTAGGGCTGCCTCCTAAGCAAGCTGACCTCTACATTTCTACTATGACACATGTCTGTACATGTATATACACATCTGTGAATCTGCATATACATGAGCACACACTACCAAAAGCATGTAAATAAATAAATCATAATAATAAAGGTAAAATGTCCAGTCATGTTTGGGAGGTGCCAGAGGACAACCTGGTAAGAAAGCAGATGGTTTAAAGCTAGATTTCCCCAGCCCAGAAGCCAGAATGCCACTGCATTCCTCTGGGAGACTCTCAGAGCACACACACTCTCTCTCACTCAACACACACACACACACACACACACACACACACACACACACACACACACACACACTCACTTCTACACTTTCAGCCCCCAACCTCAGGAAGTAGATTTCTCAAGAGCTAGGGCTGGATATGAGTCACAGGCAATTCCATTTTGTTTGGGGCACAAGACTTGTACTGTTTGAGGCCAGAGGGAGTTACTGAGAAGATGCGGTCCTAACCCCAAGGGGAATCCCCACCCCACAACTGTTTGACAGCCTGGGAGGAGCATGGTCCCTGCTCCCAGAAAGGATGGTGTGTCCCCAGTCAAGGGCCTGGGACTTATGGGTACAGCTTGGTTAGCAGAGAGGGAATGTGAGCAGCAGGGGCCATTTACAAGAGTGCAGGGTCAGAGCAGGAAGGAGGTATTTGTATCTGCATTCAACCGTAGGGCATGGGAAGGGGAGCAGGCCATTAATATTTGGCACCACAATTGCTCTGAGGTTTCCAAACTTCCTCTGGGAGCAGCAGCCTTTGGAGAAAGAGGGTGAGGGAGCCCCCACAGCACCCTCCAGACCTCCTGCCTCCCTCGTCTGCCCATCACACTTTCCTAAAACCCCAGGTTGTGAACGAAGTGGTGAGGACTGTCAGTACTCTCCTTCCCACATCAGGACCATCTAAGCAGGGAGGAGAATGAAGCAGACACTCTCTCCTCCATTGCATCACAGTGGGAGAGGAGATGAGGCCTCCTGGGGAGGTGACCGGCCATAGGGGCTGGCCCTGTGGTTCCCTGGGAGACAGGGAGATGAACTGTCATGAAGGTTCCTATCAGACCTCTTCTGCTTCCTTTCCTTTCTCAAGAGCAAAAGCTTCACTGTGCCTCCTGCCATCCTGGTCCTTCAGCTCACAGGGTAGGCAGGAGGGGGAGGGTAGGAAGACAGGGCAGTGGAGGAGTCTGGAAAGCAGTTGCCTCTGACCTGCTTGCTGTCCTGGGGTGGGGGTGGGGGTGAGGGGTGGGGGGTTGGGGGTGGCAGCCTCCCTCCTAGGCCACTCAGAGTCTACCGCAGAGACACTCCCTGGTGATAGTGAGGTTGACCAATACTCTTAGCAGCTCCTTGAGAAAGCAGAGCCACTGAGTCACAGGGTAGGCCAAGAGCATTGCCCCAATCCCAGCATCAGGAGAGTGGAAAACAACAGCACTGGCTGGTGAAACCACAGGAAGACAGAATTTCAAACAGTCATCAGTCAACAAAAGACACCTTCCTGAACCTAGAGAACAGACAGAAACCTGGGCCCGGTTTTGGGGAGAAGAGAAACATTAAAAACAGGTATTCTTAGGGAAGCTTTGCTAGAAAGAACTTCTCCCAGCGGTTTTCTGGGGTCGGCACACCTGAGCCACCAGAGTCCACACGCAGTCTTGCCCAGTGGCAGACAACCGCCATGAACACAATGACAATAACTTAGGTACGACAGAGAACTGACCGCCAGACTGTAAAGGCCATTGTGTGTGGATTCACAGTTTCTGAAGGCAAAATTTGAGGATACGTAAAGAAGATATTATAATACAACCCACTTTGGTCGTGAGAATTACTAGCCAGGGTGATGGAAGTCTGTGGGTGACAGGAAGTGGCTGAACAGGTATCTCTGGAGAAACTTTTTTATGTAGGGTCATGGTGGCCTTTGTGCAAAGCTGTGGTTCTAACTGATTCTTGGGTGAGCGTTATTGTTGTCTTTACAAGTCTCTGCAATGTTTTCTTTTTTTTGGTCAGGGATGGCAAAAGCTGCCTTGGTTTTGATCCTGACAAACTCACAGTGAAGAACAGAAAGCAAGATGTTTTAGAAAGATGCTCCCAGAACAAGACCTGACCACAGTAGGCCACTCAGATAACCCGCAAACCCCAGTGGCAGGAGCCCTAGCTCCTTGGTTGTTATTAACTGAGGTATTGCAGTTCCTCCCCAGCAGAGGGCAGAGTAGCTTCTCATTCTCCTCACCTCTATGACTACAGCTAAAGGAAAGGCTGTTTAACAAAGAAAACGTAACTTGCCTTTTGCAAAGCTAAACAACAATTAGCCTACAAGCCTTCAGCTGGTCTGGGTGTGATAAAACCCCCAACGTTTCATCTTGGACTATATCATCACATCACGATTTTTACCAGGAGATTATGGGACTGTGCCCTGGGGCTGAAGCGTCTCTCACCTTGGCCCTGCGCAGTCAGCTCCTCACAGGCAAGCCCAGGGAAGTAGTGCCAGACTTCTCTGGAGCCCCGAATCCACACCTTTGCCCCAGGCTAGAGTCTATCTGTTCATTCGAGTCTATCTGTTCATTCGCTGTGAAAATGCCTGTGTCAGTGTGTGATCTTCGACTAAAGTGGGCTCGGGGCGATGTGTGTCCAGCGGATCCCAGCGTGGGCTGTGGAAGCACCACATGTCCACAGGTTCAAGCAGTCTGGGCCTCAGAGACTAGATCAGTTCCTCCAGCAGGAAGGAAGAGGAGAGGACTCCGAATTTCACTTCCGGGTGATACTGTATCTGTCTTCCCCTTTTAGAGAAAGCCTGTCTTTTTCTAGGGTTGCTATGGAATCTCCTCAGTGAACCCGTCTGTGGGAAGAAAAGCTTCCTGCCAAACTGTTTACCTGTGTCATGAGAGAGATGCCTTCCGTGGCTTGGCTTCTCCCTGTGTTATCTCTTTCTCCCCTGCCATGTGTTGGCTCTTTCTCTTTCTCCACTCTTCTGTTTGGGTCCTGCTAACCCCAAAGATGGGAGGAGAAAGACCACCGACCCAAATCATCATGGCCAAACTAATCAAGACAATTAATTAATTAGAGCAAACTAATTAAAGCAAGCTTTAAAAAAATGTATACACAGGATGCCTCCCCCTAAAGCAGGATTCAAAGGTCAGCACTGCAGGTGAGGAAGCTCAGGGTTAGAGGGTTTCCAAATGGGGGATTTGGAGGGCAAAATAGGTGGGGAACATAAATAGAGCAAGTTTGTCATCACAACCTCCTGAAACAAAGAAGTGACTGCCAGGTGGTCATAGCAACATAATCATAATCACAGGGAGTCATAGCAAGGTACTCATAGGTACCATACAGCCTTTTAAACAAAGATAGGGTTGCAAGATGGTTATAAACAAACTTTTGAGTCAAAAAGATGGCTGCTGTTTCTTGGGACAAGCAGTTCTGAACTATTTGTGGATTCTTTGAGAAACTGAGGTTTAATCATGAACAGGAATGGATCTAGTTTGTCTTTACTGTAAGATGGCTTTTATGCCTAAGATGGAGGTTGCTTCATTGGTTCTCTTCTTTATCATCTCTTGCTCGCTCTAGGCGGTGCGATAGCTCATGCGCATGTGTGTCTTTCGAGTAAGCGATTTTTGTGCTGCAGCCATTCAGTTGATTCATGGTCCTTCCCTTCTCAGCTGCCTCGGTGTTTATTTACATCTAGGACACCAGGAGTTCCTGAGAATAGAAAAACTACCACGATAAACAGTTACATTCTCCCAGACCCCGAGCTGGTGCCCAAGCAGCCTCTGAGCTCAGAGCAGGCGCAGAGAAGGAACCCTCAGAAATACTTCCTGGTGTCACAAAGAGAGAGGACCAGGGAGCAGGGGTATGTCCGAGGGAAAGAAAGAAACTTGAGGGTCCCAGAACATTCTTTAAAAATCCAAACTGTATCTGTAGGGAGCAGGAATGTCTAAGATTTAAGTTATAAGTTATAACTGTATTCGCAGAGAGCAGGAAGGTTTACGATTTAAGTTATAAGTTATAAGGGATTTTTCTTTGCTTATCAGGAATGAAAACTCCCTCTCCCCAAAGGCCAGGGAAGGTCCCCTAAGAACCAGGCTTTTGTTCCCAATCCACTGGGTGCTCTGTGCCGCCTGTATTTCTCTGGGGTGCAGGTTCACAGGAAGGGTGGTTGCCAAGATGATGCACATTCAAGCCATGGCTTAATCTAAAAGGGGTACCTCATGTCCCTCTGCTCCCTGGGTCCCCTTGCTTCAGCAGAGACTGCTCTACTGCATGGCAGGTCAGAGCTGGAGATGAATGTTGGAATTATATCCTGGAACCTGGATCTGACATTTGCCTGTGAATCTCAACCAGGAAAGTGGGAAATGACTGTGTCACTCATCATTCCGCAGTATAAATTGCCAAGAACATTGATGTGAGGCAGTGGACCATCCCAGTAGACAGAAGAACTGGGAAGGTACTAGCAAGTTCAGAACCCGATAAAACTTATAGCTGAGAAGAACAGGAATTCAGACTAGCTCCCGATCAGATTCCTGTCCTGGAGCACATGACCATGACGCCCCACTAAGGGGACCATGGCAACCGGTCACGGAGTATAGAGCCTAGAGTTTTCTTGTTAACAAGTATCTATCTACAAGGGCTGAGTGTTTAGCCAAACACTAGCCATCCCTTCCTGCAAATGGTACTTAATCTCTGGTTCACCCTGAGTAAGTCTTAACCATCCTTATCTGCCATGAATAAAGAAGTTTGGACAAGCAAGGGCTTTATCAAGAACCACTTCGGGGGTTGGGAGTGGGGATGGTGGAGGCCTTCGTCATACAGATCTGCACCTGAGTCTCCTATAGAAGGCCCTCTTTCAGCCTCTCTGCCTTTTGGCACTCACTCGGAGCTAAGCCAGATCCTCCCTGCCCCAGGCTCATCAAAGGCCCGAGGGCTCCCATTTCCAACTCCTCAGTCTCCAGCAGCGTCTGGATACCCAGCAGGATAGGAGCCACTGTCCTCAACTCTTCCATGTTCCAGCAGAGTCTGGGTGCACAGGAGTTTAAGAACCACAGCCTTTGTCTCAGGCCCTGCCATCTGGGAACCCAGATCTACATCAAAGATAAAAATAGCTTGGCCTGGCCAAAGAAGGGGCTTCACTGGGTGACTGAAGGATCTTACACACGGTTGCTTTGTCTCTAAGGCCTCATGTTTGTGTCTCGAAGGCAGAGGCAATGCTGTGTCAGCTGTGGTGAGGTGGGTGAAGAAGGGGCATTATCAATCCAGAAGAAGCAACAGGCTGTGGCATGTGTATCCCAACATCCTCACCTCTTCCCTCCTTAGATCCCTGCTTTTCTCTCATGCTCCCCTTTCCATGTCTCAAGTGTGTGAGGGAGTGCACATGTATGTGCTTGTATATGTGCACGTTTTCGAGTGCAGGTGTGTGCAAGTGTGACTGTGTGTGTGTGTGTGTGCGTGTGTGTGTGTGTGTGTGTGTGGTGTGTGCGTGTGTGTGTATATGTGTGTGTGAGTGTGTATATGTGTGTGTATGTGTGTGTGCACGTGTGTGTGTGTGTGTGTGTGTGTATCCAAGCATCATGGTGGTGTACTACTTTAGTCCCAGCTCTTACAAGACAAGGGTAGGCAAGTAGATTTCTATGACTTCTGGGCCAGCCTGGTCTATATAGTAAGTTCCAGGCTTGCCAGAACAAAAAATTAAAGATCACCCCCCTCCTCCTCCTGTGTGTGTGTGTGTGTTTGTGTGTCTGTGAATTTGGATTTTGAAGCTGACTAATCTCTAGTTCTACCCATTTTCCTATGAATGGTTACATAAAAGGAGGAGGAACTGCTTGGAGAGAGGAAGGAGGTCAATAGAAGGGGAGATAAGGGAGGTCAATGGAGTCGATAGCAGCAAAGTGTGACATCTGTGTTATTAAAATGTCTCAGTGACATTTCTCTGTATGCTAATCAAAATTATTTAAAATATTAACAATGAAAAATGCCCTAGCTGATGGTTCTGCGGGGTCTTCTCCTCTCTCTGTCCCACTAGGGGCCTCCTTGACTCTTAGGAGAGAAGCCACACACAGGACTGGCTAGGGCACCTAACTGACAGAGGGACGAGGACTACACATACTTGGAATCTCCACAGATCTGGAATCACGACTCCCACTTTCTGGGAAATAACATTTCATTCTAAAACACCGACTGACTTGGCTGCACAGGGCCTCCTTCCCATCCCTGTCACTCGGCCACTGCATGGCTGTAGAAAGTCAATCTCTTTCTTCATGCTGACCTTCCTCATCTGCAAAAATAGAAATCAATGAAGACTGACCTGCAAGTGTGGGTGGAATAGGAGTCTATTGAGAAAGAGTACATACAGTTTGACTGTGGCACATGGCCACTGTGCAGCCATGTTACTGTCACTCCTGACTGTGCCAGGTAGGCCGGAGTTGCGCTCTCCACCTCACTCGGCCACTCATGACTTTGAGACATAGGGCACCCTTACCTAAATCACATTTGAGCGGCATTCTCAGAGTACCGTTAAGACAGGGTACGACAGGAAGGGTCTGCGCCTCGCATGGATTCCCAATGCACAGATCCCTCATTCTAATTCTAACAAAAACACAAACTGCTGTGGGCCAGCAGGGGTTGTCAAGGAGCAATTACTTGGCAATTTTTCCTTTTTTCCCCAGTGGAAGCGGAGTGAGATGGAGGAATGAGGTGGGAGGAAGAGCTTGAGTTCTCCACTCTTTCCCTTTTCCGGGTGTAATGTTCTCTGCAGAGTTGGGTGGCTGCCTCGGTGCCGGCTCAGCACTGTCCTTGGAGGGCAGGCCGCAGGGATGGAACCTGAAGGCTGGGGGAGGGAGAAGTGGAGTCAGTCTTAGGCAGAGGATCTTGAAAGCCTGTGATGCGCTTCTACATTGCTCTAGGGAAGGTGTCTGCCTTGGGGGACGGGGTGGGCAATTAACTTCCAAAGTGGGATGGGTACTTGCATTAGAATTATCCAAGTGCTTGTTAAAGGTATGGGTCTCCATTATCCACAGAAAGGACAGCAGCCCTGTGATGAAGATGGAAGACAGGACAGCACGCTAAGTGAAATAAGCGAACCCCAGGAAGACAGATACTGGATCAGTTTTCTCACATGTGGAATCCTAAAGTGGTCTAGTGGTTAAAGGCAGAATGGTGGGTTCCCTAGGCCGAGGATCGAAAGGGGAAACAGAAGCTGCTCAAAACTGGCTAAGAGGAACGTGTACCTGTGTTCTATGGCCCAGTGGGATGGCAAGGGTTAATGGTAATGTGCATAATTCAAAACAGCTAGCAGGGCATTGGTAGTACACAGCTTTAATCCCAGCACTCAGGAGGCAGAGGCAGGTAGAACTCTGTGAGTTCAAGGACAGGCTCGTCTACAGAGCTAGTTCCAGGACAGCCAAAGTTACATGAGAAATCTTGTCTTAGAAAACCATAAAGAAACAGTAATAACAAAAACAGCTAAAAGAGGGGCTGTTGGATATCCTTATCACAAGGAAAAAATGAATTCTAGTGACAGGCTATCATTTGGTTTGAACATTACATAAGTTGGACAAGTCTCAATGTCACATTTTATCCCAGGAACATGTATGTTAGGATGTATCATAATTCATAAAGATGCAGACCCCAAAGTCTCAGGCCCATGGCAATCTGCAGCTGCCCATCACGTGGGCTGGTGTGATGCTGGCATCTGCAGTTGTCCAGTGGACCAGGTGCCTCTGCTGGCAGGCATCGGCAGTGAGTGGCAAGTACAGAAATGATTGACAGGAAATCTGCACAAGACATCCAGAAAACAAGCTCTGTCATTTATGGGATATAGTATCCAAAAGGGCTCTATGGGGGCCATTTCTAAACATAGTAACAAAACCAGAGTCCTCCTGCCTGGCCTTAAATCTTGATCCATCACCACTTACCCGCAAGGAAAACTTGAACACATTGCTCAGCCTCACATGGCCTGTTTCCTTACCTGTGAAATAAGACAATGATAGACTCTCTCCCTAGAAGGACTACCTGTGACCTCGGACACACACACCTGAACTGAAACTTAGATCAGTGTTTGTGACTCCGAGCTCGAACCTCAGCTGTGTTTTTCCTTGCCCTAACCATTCGGTCTGCCTAGTACCCTTTGTTCCTTTTGGACAGAAAGAACAGAACAAGACACAAAGTAACTAGTCCAAGGTTAAAAAGCACTGGAGATTGGAGCCTTTGGCTTTTTCATAAAATATTTAATGTTCTCCGGTGCCAGACTCTATTCTAGGCATTGGGGGTTTTGTGGTACTGAGGGTAGACAAAGTTCCTGGACCTACAGCAGTTCTGCGTAGTTTGGAGACAAAATTGTCTGCATCCAGAGCCCATCTCATCAAGCTGCACTCTGCCTCCTTGATGGCTGGTGGGTTTATTGCCATTGAGGGTTGAGTGGCCAGGAAAACCAGAGACATCCAATAAATCCTGCTTTTCCATACCTTTTCCCTCTGCCTTCCAGAGAGGCAGATCCTTACAATAGGGGCCTGGCCTGGTGGGTTACTTCTTCCTCCTCTGTCTTTGTCGCTGGCCCTGGGGCCTCTAGATACTGTATTTGGTGATGAAAGTCGAGATCCAAGTTCACCACGGGATTATTGCTCAGACAGGGCATTGCAGGGACTCACAACATAAGATAGAAACAGCAATCTTTTTATACACACACCTATTACAGCATCTGCTGCTTGATGCCAGAATGATGCTAAATTCCATCAGAAAGAAAGCCAATTTCTCTCTCAGAAGCCTGCTCAACTCTGGAGCATAGAGGGGTGGAATCATGGGCTCCCTCTAGTGACGAAGTGGGACATTTCAGAAAATGCTCACAAGCCACCTCAGCAGTTGTGAAGGCTAGGGGGAGTTATTGTAGGGTTCTGGTACAAAATGGCTACTCTGTGGTTCCCGGGGGCAGAGAGCAGCCTGTCCTAGAATGCTCACTCTTCTGAGGACAATGACTCTAACCTCCATCTGTATACATGCAGGTCCCTGGGAGTCTGGCTGACCTCCCTGAGAGACTTAGCCCCCCTCACCAACTTTCCCCTGACAGGCCAAACACATTACCCCATTTGCTGACCTGCTGGGCTAACCCTTGCTGCATCTACTCAGCCCTCACCCTGTCCAGAGCCAAGACAGAGCTAGGTCTTCAACACCAGGCTCAGTTTCACCCCCTAGAGGCCATCTCAGTATTTTTGGAACCACTTAATATCCTAATGATTAGGAAGTTCTTGCAAACAGATGCCTCTCTGCTGACTCAACAGAGGTCCGAAAGCCATGGGCACAGACCATGGAAGGTGTCCCTTTGAGGCAAGTCTCCTGGCCTCCTCAGACTGCATTCTCCTTGTCTGGAAGTTGAGACTCAGAATTCTGTGGTTAAACAGATAAATATGAGAAGTACTTTTGGAAAGGACAATGTACAAGCTGACGTTTGCATTTTTATTATTTTCATAGCTCAGAAATGAGCTAAGATGTTGTATTGTTTTGAGCTAAAATAAATTTTTGTGAGAATGTGACCCTATCATGTATGGGTTCCTTCCTTTACCAACCATTCTCTTATTGTGACCCCCATCTCTCTCTCTCTCTCTCTCTCTCTCTCTCTCTCTCTCTCTCTCTCTCTCTCTCTCTGTGTGTGTGTGTGTGTGTATGTGTGTGTGCATGTTTTGGGAACATGGTGTATGGGTAAGTATTATTAAGGGCTACCCAGACACCTAAAGCTCTGATCATCTGCTTCCACAAACTTGACAGTTTATTGGCTTTGCATATACACTAGTCTATTCTTCATCAAACCACATCCCCTAATTTTCACTTTTAAAAAGGAAAACCTGGCAAGTCCTTTGTGTGTGGCCTACTTCATGGGAGGTTTAAGGAGACAGGAATCATGCAGACAGTTTAAGGTCAGCATTAGATATACTGTTCTTCAAAGTCCTCCAGCTGTTCATAGGAACTTGAGGTCGGGCTTTCTCCTCTGCCCTTAGCTCATTCACAGGAAGTTTTTTTTTAAAATGAGATTCTAAGATAGGGGAAGTTACTTTTGCTGTGTCTCCCTATACTCATTGTTTATGAAGATGTTCAGGACCCATATCTTAGACAATGCAATCCCTTCCCAAAGTACAGTTCAGGTGCGGCCTTCTCTCTCACCTCTACCCTGTAAAGAAGGATATTTCTAGGGGCAGGAGAGATGGCTCAGCAGTAGAGGTCTTGCTGTTATTTTATAGAAGATCCAGACTTGGTTATCACACCTGCATGGTGTGGTGGCTCACAATCGTCTGATAACTCCAGTTCCAGGTGATCCATCATTCTCTTCTGTCCTCTGTGATATACTTACATGCATGAAGGGAGCACTGTATGCATGCACTTAAGCACATACATGAAGGCAGAGCACTCATACACATAACATAAATGCATCTTTTAAAAGTCCATTTCTGGTCCTCCTGTTGATACATATAATAGATAGAAAGGGTGAAAACTAACCCTGACAGAAACAGCCGGCCTCGCACAGGCGGCGTGGTGCACATACTAGGAGGGGGAGTTTCCAGTGCCTCTGCTTTTTCTGAATGATAGCAATGTCTAAAAGGCATAGTTCCCTAGATGAAGAATACAGAGTCAAACTCGAGAAAAGTCTCAGTGGAGTTGTCATGGGAAGTCCTGTGGTGGGCAGCAATTTGGAAGTAGCTCACATCTCCCCCTCCATACTGAAGCCACAAAGCAAGAGGAGACAGGAAAATCCTCCAGATACAATTGTGTCCAGTCCCTGCCTTACTCTGGAAGCTCTCAGTTCAAGGAGACCTAGCTCTTGGGCTCGTGTCCAGAGATAACTTATATGTAAGGAAGGCAGAGTCACAGGTATTTGATACTCATGTTAAGTCCTTGAGGTGTTAGGACATCCTGAGGAGGGGGTTAGCTTTGGACCTGAGGTCTGCATTTGTCTAGAAGGCTCCATGAACAATGTTATGAAAATAATAGTAAACAATACAGTACTTAGACCCTCACTTTCATTAAATGTGATAACCAGATGATGTGGCAATCCTACTACCACCTTCACTTTGCAGATGGGGAAACTGAGGCCTATGAGCGTTGTCTGAGCTCACAGAGGCAGAAGGTCAGAGAGTGAGCTGCCTGCCAACCCAAGGCACTGTCCTTTGAAGCTTGTATAACGATCTGCCTTTAGAAATCGAATTTCCTGGATGCTGGATTTATTTTCTCACCTTGTAGACAAGCATATCAACAACAAGGAAAACAAGGCTTGCTGGAAGAAAAACTCCGCATTGGTTAATCCAAAAGCAGGAGAGTCTGCACTATACGGGCAGGATGTGTGTCTGTCTGTAATCATGATATGTCCTCTGTGACCAACAAGTCAAACTGTGTGGAGAAAACTGACAGAAAGCCACTGCCAGCAGGAAACCTTCACCCCGCCCCCTACCCAGCCCTTCCCAGAACACACCAGCTTGGCACTGGGATTGAGTCCCACTAATTGTTGAGTTGGTTTCACCATCTGAGGCACTGGGCACCATGACAAGGGGCGTGTTGCTCAGATCTGCAGTGAGGCATCGACCAGAGTCTGGGATGTAGTGCCTGCCTGCACAACATCCCACCCAGGGGACCCGTGTAAACTCCCACTGACTCCAGATGCCCATTAGTTGCCCAGGACTCTGAGGCCTCCAAGCACTGATGCAATTATCAAAATTGGATGAATATCTCAAGGGCTCTTAGTCACCTGATGAACAAGCAAACGTGTAGATCTAGGACCATTTATGGCAGGGTGTGTAGCAAAATATAAACCTCAAATGCCCGAGAATCTGCCCACGATGTGGGTAGAAATGAAGCAGTGACTGGCAGTAGCTCTGTTCAGGGCACTGTCTGCTCTGCTGCCACACTGTGGCACAGGATTGCTCTTATTTTGGCACTGGAAGTCGCATATCGCTGGGAACTCCTCAAGAGAGACACTATGCCTACTCTTATTTATTATTGTTTGTTAACATATAAAAGTAATGGGTTTTATTGTAACGTACAATGTTTTTGTAATAGCATCACGCATTAATATCACTATACTTTGTTCTTTACCACTCATCTCCACTTCTCCATCTTTTTGGAAACCTCCCCTCCTCCCCCGAATTTTGCTTCTTCTGCCTTTGTGTATAAAATAAGGAATGAAAGGCTTAGAGAACCGCACTGACTGAGCTGTGTGCCGGTAGACAGCGAATGGTCTTCAGTTGTTTTCTGTTGCTGTGTCAAAATGCTTGAGTCCCGGCCATCCTTAACAAACAGCAGTTCTGGACACTGAGAGGCTCGGGAACAGGGCTCCAGCATCAGTCTGGCAGGGACTGAGGGCCTTGTGCTGTACACCGCCATGTCAGAGGGTACTGCATGGTGAGACAGAGCTGTGCCAACTCAGATCCTTCCTTCTTTTTTTCTTATAAAGCCACTTATGACCCCACAAAGCCTTCTCTTGCCCTCATCCAATTCTAATTACCTCCCAATGGCCCCACTCACCTCCAAATATTATTAGCAATGTCTGGACTTGTAAAATATGAACTTTGGGAAGACACATCCAAATCATAGATAGCACAGTGGCACATTGATGAAGTTCTTCTCATGGACCCTTAGACTATCATGATCCACGCTTGGCATTGCTATAACTGCACAATCTGCGTGCCCAGCACAGTCCTGTGAATTTGTTTAAAACTAAGCTGCTGGGACTCCTGGGAACTCAGGCTGCGGACGCTGAGAGGGATCTATGAACCCAGGGTGGATTATGCTGGCTTTACCAAATCCAATCGCCTTCCCTTTCAATGGGTTCTTGATAGGTTCTAAACAAGATCTTACATCTGTGGATTCAGTTAACCACAAACCACATACCACCACCTCTACCACCACCACCACCACCAACAACAACAACAACAATTAGCGCTGGTGAAATGGTCCAGTGAGTAAAAGCGCTTGCCACCAAGACGAGGACCTAAGTTTGATCCCCAGAATCCACATGGTAGAAGGAGAGACCAAAATCCGGAAAGTTGACCATGTGTTCACCACTCAACAAATAAGTAGAAGAAAAAAAACTAACAAAAGAACCTAGACACATCTCTACTGAAAGTATACAGACTTTTTCTAAACATTGTTTTATAACCAACACATTTGTGCAATGTTTACAGAGGAGTAGCTATCATAGGGGATCTAGGGATAACGGAGAGTAGGGAGAAGGTTCTATGTGGAGACTATGCCATCTTACAGGTCTTGAGCATACAGAGATTTTGGTCCCCATCAGTTCCTGTCAGCACTGAGGGAGGAGTGTATGCTTTGGCACACTCATCTCCATCTGAAAAATCCATCAGTTGCTCCCACAGTGGTCTTCCTGATGGCTAGACATCTGGGGGAGTCTCATCCTATCCAGCCCTGGCAGATCTATTAAGGAGCTGGAAGCTGTGGAAACATGGAGCAGGCGCCCTCTGGCCACTAAATGAGTTGTGTGGTTGCAAATGCCGTTCATCCATCCACTTAAATCTGCCATCTCTTCTGCCCTCAGCCTGAGCCAGGTGCAGGGGATTCGACCCACAGAGACTAGAACTTCCCAGCTTAGAATTGGCTGAAGGAGTTGTTAACATTCAGATTTCAGAGCCAATGATAGACACTCAGAGCAGGCCCAGGAGACAGTGTCTCACATAGTCTCCAGGTGACTGGGATGCCAGATGGAGCAGGTCACCACTCATGTGACTCCCAAAATTCACACCTTTCTGAATTTCTGCCATGAATTTGGCTTTAGATGGGCTGCATTAGTTTCTCGTGGCTGCTGTAATGAATCATTCCAAATGAACTGGTCTCACATGATCTCTCTCTCTCTCTCTCTCTCTCTCTCTCTCTCTCTCTCTCTCTCTCNCNCACACACACACACACACACACACACACACACACACACACACAATCCTGGCCCTGATAGCTCTGGATCCTGGCTGAATCATTTCCATCTCTGCCTGGTGGTCCATACCTTCCACCTTCCTCTTTTCCTGTCAATCATTAGAACCCTTAGCACTGGATTTAGGAACTATTTGGCTACTCAAAGATGGTCTCTTTCCAAACTGGTTCATTTGGGTTTCCTTGCAAACACCCTCTTCCCAGTAAGGCTCCACTTGCCCAGATTCCAGGACATGCATGCACACCATCTTTTGGAGGCCACTGTTCAACCACTGAGCAGATTGTGGGCTGTCCTTTGAGATGTTTATTCACACACACGAAGCTATCGAGAAATGGATGTGTCAGAGAACTTCTGAGGAAGTGGGTATGTCAGGAGCTGGTGTGGGCTAGCTGAGTTAGACAGGAAAATGAAGAGGGTGCAGACTACTGGTGCGTCCTCAAAGCACTGGCAGGCTGCTGTGGGTGTTAAGATACAGAACAGGTGAGAAAACAGCTGGGCCATTGTAAAAGAGCAAGTTCCTAAGTGCCCGGGGCACAGGATGCACTGATATCTGGGAAAGAGTGAAGAAGCATCCAGAATCAAACTACCCAGGAATTTGGAGCCTGTGTTTGTGGGGCTTACTATACATCAGTGCCTGTAGAAAGCAGATGGGAAATTAGCCTACCCCATCATACTGGGTGTAGGTTACAGCCAGGACCAGCCAGCACCTAAGTTGTTAGCCTTTAGTATTCCAGTTATACTTTATACCAGCACTTCCTTTTCCACTGCACAGTGAACACCACTGACCCTCTCTATTCCTAGAATAGGATGCAAATGTGGATGGGAAGGAGGAGGTTGCATAGACCACGCCATTCAGAGCAGCGTTGGGCATCTAGGGGCCAGCAGGAAGAGAGAGAGAGAGCTTCGGGAACCACTCTTCCCATCTCTGCCTGACAGCCCCTGCAGCTGCCTCCATCATTCTGTGGGCCTAGCAGGGCACAGGCTTGCTGACAGCCGGGATCAGAGTGCACGCAGTCCCTGCTCTCAGTGCCCTGCAAACAGTGCTGATGAATTGCCCGTGGCTTCTCAGGCATCATTTGTTCACAATTATAACACAGAGAAGCTGTGAACTCCCATAGAGAACATGGAGCTGCTATACCCTAGAGCGAGCAGAATCCTCTCACAGGCCCACACTCAAGCAGAACTGATTTTTCTTAGGCTTAGAGGAGAAATAAAATCAGATTTAAATCTCAGGAAATTGTTTTTTTTTTAACCCACCTATGTAAGCCTGTATTTAAATGCTAATATTTGGAGTCTACTGGGATGCTAGGCTTATTTTCTTCTTTAGCAGCAATGAGAATAAATTATTTATGAAAATCCCAGTTCTTCCCTTTTCTCCCGGGTTCCCATCCCTGTCCCCACTCACCAGGGATGGTGCCCTCCCTTATGATAACTAAAATCTACAACTTGCTCTTTCCCTTCCCCTCATCCTCCCAAGGCTTGTACCAGGTTTTGTTTCCGTGATTTCTAGGGGCTTCTCCTCTGCCAGTCACCTGATCAGTCACCAGCCCACTGATTTCATCTGTTGTTCTCCATGAGATTACACTGAGCCTCACCTGAGTTATCTATCTATAAACAGGTAGAATAATTAATGTCACCCAACTGCTTTATTACTTTATACTATCACTGAGGTGAGGGCCCCCAAATCTAACACCCAGACCACACTGGGCCAGAGAAACAAATCCGGAGGTGACTGCCCCGGTCCATCTGCACTCAGGACTGCCCCAGTCCACTCTGCACAGTTGCTCCCTTAGGAGCTGAGCAGCAAGTTCTAGGAGGTCCCTGTTCTGCTGATTTTAAAGCACAGACGGAGTGTTTTCATTTCAGAATTCCCTGCTTCCTCGTGTTTGTGACCCTAGCAGCCCCTGCCCTTCAAGCTCTATAGTGCAAGTTCCATATAGAAAGGGGCTTTATATTTATCAGCTGATGATTCTTATTGACTGGCTCATAGTAGATATACTGTATATATATGATAATAAGATAGGATATAATAAGATAAATATTTGTCGAGTGAATAAGTGAGGGCAAAGGAATTGTGGGATATTAGAAAAGAAGATACACAGGCCATGCTGGTTATTAGGGGTTTGACCAAGCCAGAGGTTCCTCCTTCCTTGCTGGTCTTGGAATGTTTGGGTTACAACTGGGAACCATATATCTGCTTTGCTGGCAGCCCCATGCCAGCCTCAAGCACAGTGTGTGACACTCTGGTTGGAGGGAGGGACCTGTTTCTGGAAAAATGTCCTCTCCTGCCAGTGTGCATCACCGTCATTGTGATTTTTAACTCCAAAAAAAAAAAAAAAAGTGTTGTTCCCATCATTCCTTGCCAGAGACCCCCTGAGCCGTCCAGCAGCACCCCCTCCTGGAAAGGCTGCCCCTCCTGGAAGGACCGCCTCTGCCTTCTCAGGTCCTGCTGTCAAGTTGCTACCTCCAGGGGCTCTCATCCTCTTTCCTTATGTCTTGTCTTCCTGGTCCATCTCTAGAGGTAGAATCTGGTTCCCATGTTGTCACTCTGTGAGTCCTCCAGGTCTCTGTCAGTTTCCTGAGTCTCACAGCACCAGCTTCCTAAGTCCCTCCATAAAATGCTCTACCAAGCAGCATCTGGTCTCGCTTCATGGCTGGATAGCAGCTGCTTCTATTCAGGCCGCCTCCCTCGATGGCGCCCCTTCCCACCCTACAACCATGACCATGCAAAGATGTCAGGGAACATGTTTTCTTCATAAGTTTGCAACTATGATGGGCACTGCTTGTTTCTTCTGGTAGCAAGGCAAACACGGCTCTCTGAAGATGCTATTCCCTTTCATTTGGAACCCTGGTATTCACTTGGGAGGCTGAGAGACAAAGGCAAGCAGAAGTCTGTAAGTTCAAGGCCATCCCGGTCTACACAAGAATTCTAGGTCAGCCAGGAATACCCAGTAAGGCCTTCCCTTTCCTCCACTCCTCCCTCTCCCCTCTCTCCAGCTCTGTCTCCTTCTATGTACCTGTCTCTGTCTCTCTCATTACTTTCTCTCTCTAGGTTATAGAATGAGTGAGAAGAGGATTGCTGCCTCACATAGTTCTAATAAGGATTTGTGTTATGAAGAATGAATACCCAGGGCATTTGCTCAGAGAAGGCTCTCAGTGGATGGCGGTGCCGCTGCTGTCCCCTGGAGGACAGCCTTCCTGCTCTAACTATTGGAAGAAAGGCATGCTCGCCTCTTTTGCACTCAGCGCACTCTCGGGGACCAGAGACTACCTAGAGTCCCCATCTGCCTGTCCCACTTCCTCCTGGAACTGGTGTGGGTGTGTGAAGATTCCTGTGAGTGGAGTCAGGTGGAGAGCAAGTCTGGCTTCCCCTGGCAATGCACATCTGCAGTGCAGAGGCTAATTACAGGCCTGCTAGTGAGCTGATTTCCCTCATGCTACCTGAATCCTCAGCTCCTGTTCTCTCTCTCTCTCTCTCTCTCTCTCTCTCTCTCTCTCTCTCTCTCTCTCTCTCTCTCTCTGGTGTGTGTGTGTGCATGCGCACCTTATACACCTGTGCTGTCACATGTAGAGGACATTCGGTGGAGGAGATTAAGTATCCTGTTTTATTACATTACTTGCCTGAGACAGGACCTCTCACTGGACCTGGAGCTAGGTGGTAGGCAGCAAGCCCAGCATTCATCCTGACCCCATTCTTCAGTGTTAGGAGTCACAGGAACCCATGTGTCCATGCCCAGAATTTACTTGGATGTTGGAATCCAATCTCAGACCCTCCCATTTGCCCCATGAGTGTTCTTACCCTCTTTGTCTCCAGTTTCCTACAGAATAGCATACTCCTCAAGCGTAAGTTTTGTCCTGGATTCTCCTACTGTGGGCCCAATGCTTCCTTCTCTACTAATGTTCTTGGCACAGTGAACTCCTGGCTTACATTTTGGGGATAGTGATGTATGGGATTTGGGGTGCTGCTGCCCTTTTCTGGGCCCGACTCATTCATCTAAGACTGAGGATTCAAATGCCTGGTGCCTTGGTGAGAGCAGAGAAGAATCCAAACGCTGGAGTGTGAACTGCTGCCGGGGAAGAGAAAGAGCCGAGCCTGGTGATGCCCAGAGATGCTCTGCCTTTGTGCCCTCTGTCCATTTTCCCCACAGAATGGCTTTGCCTCCCTGTCTACCGTCCCGTGCAGCTCACTGTGCCCTCACGACCTTCAGGTTGCTTTCCCTCGCTCCCTTACTTGATATGAATAGCGACTGCTGTACCCAGTTTGTATTCAGGCAAAGATTCTATCTTACTCTTGCTCTGTAGCTTCACACACATCCCCACAGGCCAGGGTAAGCAGTATATGTTCAAGAATACTGACCGAGTGCCACCACCCAGCACTTAGGAGGCAGAGGCAGGCAAATTTCTGAGTTCGAGGCCAGCCTGGTTTACAGAGTGAGTTCCAGGACAGCCAGGGCTGCACAGACAAGGGCTACATCCTTGTCCAGTGGTGTGGATGTCCTGAGGACAGGGGTGGTAACAGCAGCAGCCCAGATGCAGGCCAATCAGTGGAAGCAGCTGCTAAAGCCCTGCAATTAGCACAATAAACTTTAGTGCATACCATACCAGACACTCCGATGAGCGTGTTCTTTTTTATTTAAACCTTGGAGGTCAAGCAGTAAGGGCCAAGAGTGGCGGTAAATCTCAGTGGTTGGCCTGTCTATATTGAGAGACGCATAGAGAATTGGCAAAGCATACCTCAGAGTATGAGAGTAGGGTGCTTCCAAGAAACATGGGAATGTAGACAGGCCAATGGAGGAGAAAGACTCACAGTGCATATGGCTGACACCGTCCAACAGAGTAGGTACCCCAGATAATCGAGTGGAAGGTGGAAGACAAAGGATGCTTAATGACACACGCCAGCGCAATCCTTACTGCTGACATCAGATACTGGCTTCAGCTTCTGAAAGCAGGTTCCCACCAGCTCTTTCCTGCATTCGGGGAGCTCAGTAAATATTGGACAAGTAAACAAGTAAACAAAAGATTAACCATTTATGTCCCCAGATACTCTGTGTGTCATAACAGGGGCTTTTAATGCCTCAAGGTAAAGGGTTGATCACGTAGCCGTCTTGGAGGCTAAGGCATCAAGCACAATGGGATATTCTTTGTCAGCATCATTGTATAAATGGTACCATAGCACATTGACAAAACTAGAGAGGTTGGGGGCCTAGAGAAAAGCTTGCAGACTATCCCCCAGGACTCTCCTTGGGTTGAGCTCAGATGGTGGCCCAGGGGTCTGTTTCTTTACTTCTCTGTCACTACCAGGAGAGACAAGACCAGATGGCACAAAGCATGAGCTCTGGGTAATGATTTGTCTCACATTCTGTCCATTCATGAGCTCTGAGCCAACATATTACTCTACCTCACGCTACAGGGGAGGGTCACAGAGAGAGGAGTGGGTTCAAAGGAGGTGTGCTTTATAACTTCTGCCCACATGTAGACACAGAGCATCCAGAGATGATGCGAATGGTTTAGGTCCCCACGGTGACCTTCTGAGTCACCAAGAAAGTGAAGGAGAGCCACTGTGGAGCATTGATGTGTCTCGTGAGGTCCCTTCTGTCCCACACAGTCTTTCTTACACAAAATACAAGGCAAGTAAGTGTTTATTACACAACGGTTGAACTTTACAAAAGGCTTGCAGTCTCTGTGATACTTCACTGTGGTCAACTTACTTAAACCTCTGTCACCCCTCTACATCTTTCTGAGGCTGACTGTGCTGCTCTCCCATCCCCGTGAGGCACTGTGTACTCATGCACACTTTGCAGGGACAGAGAGAGGCTCGGATTCAGCAGTTCCTTTAGAGACGGGATCCCTGAAGCCAGGAGATAGCACCACTGGCCGATCTGAGTCAGGGAAGCAGATAGTACCTGCCGAGGATGCTAGGCTGTTAAACCTGGAGACAACCTTCTCTCCATCCAGGATGTCCTGATCAGCTTCCCCAGGGCAGCTCTCCGCTCAGCCTGGCCTCTCTGGTCCCAGGTTGCTTACAAACTTTCCACTGAGTACCTGGGGCAGCTGCGGCTTCCTGCTCTGTGGGGCTTCCTTCTAGATCCAGATCAAGGCTCCAAGAATTGATCTGTTAGATTAAAGGGGAAAGACAGAATGGAAGAGAGCATGAGCTGGCAAGTGAGCCTGCAGAGCGCTGGAGCTGTGGGGCCGTGTTTTCTGTGTAGTAGTCCCTCCCTTCTGACTAGAGTATTAATTGCTACATTACCGCTGCCATGTAGGCAAGACTGTCAGCAAAGCCTGGGAGGGCTCCAGCTCCTCCCTCCCTGCTCTGCTCAATTTCACTCGCATGTGGAGTCTTCTCTGAGCCTGAGATACCCTGGCAGCGCTGGCCCAGTCCTGGCAGGTCCCGAGGTGATCCTGTGGCGAGGACTTGAGTGGCCAGAAGGAGGGGGTGGAGAAGGAGGGAGGGCTTGCCCTGCAGGCTCTGGATGCAGCGCTGGACTCACTGCGGAGGCAGCTGTGCTGGAGGAGACTGGTTTCTGGGGTGCATCCATCTCTCAGGGTTCACCTAGGCAGGCTCCAAGGTCCAGAGGCACACGAGGTGTGTACCATCCCTTCTGGGTGCTGACTGCAGAACCTGCCTCCCCTCTGCCGCTATGAGCAGCTGCTCCAAAAGATGCAGACTCGGGTTCGTGAAATTTGCCCAGACCATCTTTAAACTCATCACCGGGACCCTCAGCAAAGGTAGGGAGACTGGCTTCCACTACTGCGCCCTGCTTTGATGTGACCTGACTGGTCACTTTGCCTCAGTGTGCTGAGTGTATCACTCCTGGTGCGCAGGAGTCTTGACTCTCTAAGAAGGATGAGAAATAAGCGCCTGAGACTAGAGTCCATTGACAACCTGGGCTCTGGCCCTGGGCGGGTGGGCGCCCAGCCAGGGAGCTCAGGAGGCTGTAATTGCCTGGAACTTTAGAAATGGAGTTGGTGATGTGTAGCTGATTGGTTATAGATGGACAGAGGAACGGAACCCTCCCGGAGTCTCGGAAGCAGCTTGGCGTGACTGGAGTTTTAAAAACTTATCCTGGGAGTCTGGTGTCTTGTTGATAAGAGAGAGATTTGATGCAGTGGGCTGCGAGGAATTCTGCCCAGCAGAGATGCTGAAGGAGGCCAGCAGGAGGTGGCCCTGGGGCTGGAGTAGTCACCATGCAGAGCAAACTCAGAATCCTGATCAGCTCAGCAGTCACTACTGAGGCTGTCCCCATGGGATCCGGGGGTCCTGTCCACTGATCTGCCGTCTCACAAGACTGTCCCTCCCCATGCCTGATTATCTTGCTTCTCCAAGTACTGAAGTGTCAGGAGGTTTTCAGATTTAACTCTCTGTGCGGCCATGGAGGAGAATCAGGAGAACTACACACACATCCTCAGCCCCCAAACAGCCACCAGCCCTGATAACCCTCCTGGCAAAAAGGAGGCAAACTTCTCAGGGACCCCAGTTGACATTCCATGCTATGGAGGGTGGGGCATGGAGAGGAACTCGGGCAAACTTTCTGGACATAAATTTAAAGGAGGAGCAGCAATGTGTTGTGGTTCTGGTGGCTGGAAAAATCTCTTTAAATATTCATGCCCTCTCGAAGGGAGAATGAGGGGTTTTTTTGGGGGGGGAAGAGACACTAGAAGCTGCAGACTCAACATTCGGGGACTGAAGCCCACAAACGCAGGCAATTTGAGGAGGCAAAAGCTCTGGGTGGCCTTCTCTCATGACATCACCCAGATACCCAGCTGCATAGGGTTGGCCAGTGTCCATTGCGTGGCTGGTGTGGGAAGAATCGTGAGGGCCTCTTCCCATCTCTCCTGCATCTTACCTTTCAGTGGTCCTTCCTTAACTAGGACATTGTCCTTCCAGGATCCCCTGGGGGACTGAGCATCTAGTGTTGGGGGTTAGGAGGCCTGGGAACAGAACATGCACAGGGCACAGCTGCAGCAATGTTCAGTGGCTTCAATTCCAGGAGGAAAAGGCTGTGACTTAGAGAAGTTCCCTATTTGTCCTCATACATGTGAGGGTGTTCTAGAACCTCTGGGACTGAGGGACTGACAGGTAAAGTAACATCCTACGCCGCCTCCACTCCCGGACGTGTCCCAGAAAGAACTCCAGCCAGGAGAGAGGAAGGGTTCCACTCTGGTGTTGCCACCTGGCAAAGACATGGCCTCTCTGTGGCTCGTTTTTCGTTTGTTTGTTTGGCTGGTTGGTTGTTTAAATCTGTAAAATGAATTCATTATCTCTTTCTGACTGTCTCCGGGTACTGTTGCAAGGGTCCAGGAAATCCACACGTGGACTGCCTTCATGGAATGCATGGCTGTATCAAGACATCGAGAAGGGGTCCAGGGGCTGAGATGGGTATGCATGTCTGGTGGGGGTCTCAGAATCACTCCTCTCTAGTACCAAGGTCAGAAACTCTTTAGATAACTGTAAGTGGGTCTATACCCCAGAGAGCAACGCCGTGCAACAGAGAGGTGAGCACGAGAAAGTGAATCAGCAAAGGGAAGATTGTATCAAAAGAGCGTGTGTGTGTGTGCGTGTGTGTGTGTGTGTGTGTGTGTGTGTGTGTGTGTGTGTGGTGTGGTGTAAGAGATACACAGACTTTGGTAGAGAGGAAAGCTTAGCATTTGAGTACGTGAGGATGGAGATATTTTATCAACATTTATGAACCGAGCACCTACCTCCTATGGACCCTCAAATAACACACATATTATTTTACAGATGTGAATTTCCCTGCAAGAAAAACAGAGTCTGGTGGGACAAAGATCCCACATGGATCCCACCTAGCCGTCACACTGTGTGCTGATACGTACACAAACAGGAGTGGGGGGCAATAAGCGCAGAAGGCAGATGCCCGGCTGACTGGGGCGCTTCTCCAAAAAGTAGCTTCTAAGCTGAGGTGGAAAGGCAGGGCTGGGCAGGAGAGGGAGGCTGATGTTGGCAGAGAGATGCGATCTCTCTAGGTGAAAAGGTGATCGCTAAGAAAGCCAGCTGTGGAGAGGCAGGGCACGCACAGGCACACATGTACGCACACCTGGTTAGAATCCCAGAACCTAAGATCTACCTGACATAGAAGAGACTGGGTGGGGACTTACATGGGGCACCAAGTGGCTGCCCGGCCTTCCTCTGGGCAGCTTCAGTGGAAAGTTTCCAGTAGCTAGGCGCAGGGAGGTACACGTAGCAGGCGGGGAAAGTGGGGGGTATGTTGGAACTTTACCTATACCCTTGGCCTCAGCTCTGCAGAAAGGACTGAGTGTTTACACAGGCCGGGCTCTGATCCAGATCTGTGCAGCGAGAGCGGTCCCGACGACCCCAGGTGTTGGTTAAATATTTGTTAAATCAGGGATGACAAGAGGAGCTGGAGTTGGATCTGGACAGCTGAGAGAGACCTTCCTGGATAACAGCTTTCCATGTGCGGCGCCACCCCAGGGTGGATTTGAGCCCCACACTGCGTGGACACATTACGTTTGCATAACGGTTCTTATTCTGGTTTCCGCTCTCTGCTACTCAGTGCATTGAGTCTTAGATGTGCAACAATCCAACCCTCCACAGAAGAATGCATCTCTGTCCTTTTCTGAATGAGGTAATGAAAGCATCTCTCATGCTCCTCTTTCTGGTCCAGTGACCTCTCCCTTCTCAGCATCATTGGGAATACCTGGGGAATGAAGGACACTCAAGCCCAGCTCCTGGCTCTTGGTCATCTTCCCTTGATGCCAACACCCACTTTGCCTGGTCTGAGGTACCAACTGGCCTAGATTTCCTACCTTTACAGAAACAATTGCTCGGGTCTCCCTGCACACGTTTCTCACTGGTTCTAAGTTCTGCCTTCATAGCTCCAATTGCAGTTTTGACCTGTGTCTCTCATTGTGGGACTGCAAGGGCTGCCTTCCCCACTAGCTTTATGCTCTGTGAGAGCAAACAACATGCTCGCCATTCCCACTGTAGCCAGAGTGACTACAGAGCCTGGCTACACAAAGCCTTCAGGACCCTGCCTGGACTTTCGTGCAGTCCCGAACGTTCTCAGAGAGGAGCCAGGCAAGCAGACGTTTGGCACTCTGCCTCCTTCAGAGCGTAGCTTTAGATCTCTCTTCCGTGATTTGCTTTTGCTTTAAAAAACAAAAACAGCAACAAAAACAAAACAAACAAACCCCCAGCAAGCTCCCAAGCTGGGTATGGTGGTACATGCCCAAAGAGCATGCCTGGGGGGGCGCTGAGCCTGTGCAGGGGCTGAGCCTGGGGGGGGGGGCGGCTGAGCCTGTGCAGGGGCTGTGGCATGGGAATGGCCTGTCCGTGGGAACTGGAAGTCAACCTGGGCAACACAGGGAGACCCTGGCTCAAAAAAAAGTAATTATAAAATAATAATAATAACAAGAATAATAATGCTGCCACAAACCACAAATGCAATGGGAGGCACCAGACTGAGGCATCCCAGTGCCCTCCACACTGTCAGAAAATCCTTAGGCTAGATCCCTCATTTCTGCCCAAAGTTTCTTAATTACTAAAGTGGAATCGTTACCCTTTGCTACTGTACCAGTTAACATGGGTGAATGTGGCTGTTATTAACATCCCGTACCTTGGGACTGTGGGAACTCAGAGACACCCTCTCTAGTCCCTGGTGTCCAGGGGACTGACTGCAACCCTGAGAATAGTCTGTGATAGCAATGGACAGTATTTCATCTCCACAAACTTGCTTTCCAAAGGGCCTTCCGAGGACAGAAATATTACTTCTTTTTTTAAAAAAAATTATTTCACTTAGTGGTGTGTGTGTCTCTGTGTGTGTGTGTGTTCCTGTTGCTGTTGTTGTTTTTGATATGTGCATACCACACGTGTAAAGGCCAGAGGGCAACTTGCAGGATTCAGTTTCTTCTTTTCACCACATGGGTTCCAGGATCCACCTCGTCATTAGGATTCTTGGCAAATGTCTTTATCTCCAGAGCCTTCCACTAGCCCATCACACGGTACCTCCAGAGCCTTCCACTAGCCCACCACACAGTACCTCCAGAGCCTTCCACTAGCCCATCAGACAGTACCTCCAGAGCCTTCCACTAGCCCATCAGACAGTACCTCCAGAGCCTTCCACTAGCCCATCAGACAGTACCTCCAGAGCCTTCCACTAG